>NC_081407.1:294064318-294346818 GCF_030272615.1 Cryptomeria japonica
TTTTGCCTTTCATATTAATTTTAAGACTATACTTTAAGTTTGATTCCTTAGATCAGAAGGAAAGGTACATCTAATATGTATGTATATATTAAACAAAAAATTGCCAACTGTAGGTATTCCTTTAAGGGAAAAGGAAAGAAACATAGTAAGCAAATAAAGATAGTAGTTTAAATCTTAAGTTGAGGGGAGTAGGACCCACCCAAAATTCAGTGAGAAGAATTCTAATTTACTAAAACTTGACCCTTTTCTTATGAGTAAAGGTAATAATATATAAAATGAGGATAAGGGCTTAGTAATAATTTTCTTTGAAAATTAGTATTTTTAAGTATCAAATAAATAATTTTCAAATTATCTTAGATTTCTATTTTTTTTTGTTTGAAAAGTAGTGTATTTATTTGATAGATGTTTTGTTATTAATAGAAGTGGAAGAAATTAAATTTTGTTTTCTTAAATTTTTGAATATGCATATAGATAGATAGATATCTACAAACATATATTTAATGTTAATAATATGTGTGAATGATTTATGAATTTTGAAAAGTAAATTTAAAATGAAAGAAATAAGTTTTCTTTTTTTATTATTACAAAAAAGGAAAAAAAAAAAGAAATGAATTGTAAAGTGTGGACCATCCTATTTTACCTCATCTTCTCTATTTGTAAAAATGTGGACATTAGTTAATGATAATCTTGATGGACCTCGATAACTAAGGTCTTGAAGTTGGTAATAATCGTAGAAAATATCTAAGGATTGGGTTAACGTTACTTCAAGTGGAAGGAATAGTAAGTTATCTCTTTATAATCTTCCGACAGATGTGAAAGGAATAGTAAGTTATCTCTTTCAAAGGATTTACATTTAATTCAAGAGAGCAACTAGAAGTATATTGTTTAGAACTATGTAGGAGCCTTATTTATATTGGATAATCAACAAGTAAATAGACTCCCTTCTAATCTTATTTTCAACATTGATAATCAAGATTATTATTATTTTTTTGAATAAAAGTGGCAAGCCACTGATATATATATTAATAAGAAAACTAATTGAAGAGCTCAATAGGGAAAGAAACAGGAAGAAAACCCTATATCCTTGCTCAGATACAATGAAGAAGAAGGAAGGAGGCTATGAGAAGAAGCCACCCAATCCAGAGAGATAAATAGGGATTGCCCATAGAATGAGTCTCTTAGGGGCCAAAATGAGAGTAATCAGTTGGGACAAGACCAAAGGAAAAAAAAAATAACCAAATCCCTTAACCGGTTACCATGGTGACTAAGGAGCGTGAATCTGATTATCTAAGAATTGATGAGCTATGCCAACCGGTTTCCCATTATGTTGTACCAGTGCTTTGATACTGGCATGATGTCCTTATGACCGGTTCATAAAAAGAGAAGCCTCCAATACTGATGCTAGTCGACAAGCAAAGAAGATGACTCCTCTACCAGTTTGGTTGCCATTAGATTTTCCATCCGACAAAAAAAGAGCATATTTTGGGTAGCAAAATAAAAAAATAGGAATAACTTTACTTGTTCATGGCGGTGTCTTCCTGGGGCTGAATTGCAGGGGCAAAAAAAATGGGTAGAAAGGAAGAAATGGTTCCCCTTCAAATAAGAAGTATTAAATAATTTATTTCACTCTATTTCTTTCAAGCAATTTAGTGACCTTCAAGTATTAGGATTCATATTTAAAGTAAAGTTATCATTGTAGAAAATAATTAAAGATAAAATTTCTGTTACTTCAAATGGAAGAATTAGTTGTTTTAATAATAATGTGGTTATTCTCAAGGTTATTATTAAATAGATTTTCTCTTCAAACAACTAAGTGCTAAATTCATTCCAAATCTTGTTGTTTAATTGCTTAATTTTCTTTCAAGAAATTTAGTAGCTTTCGAGCATCATAGTTTACAAGTGATTAATAATTTCATGTATTTAGATCAAGTGTTAGAATTTTAATTATTATCATAAGCTTTCTTTTAAGAAAATATAATTTCCAAAGTGGATGATTTGTTTAGCATTTATTACTTATATCTTAGTTTTTTATTTTCAAGCAGTAAATCCTCGCATATAATTGGTACTTTTCATAGTTGTTTTAGAGTAATGTTTATTTATGATTTCATGAGTTCGTAGTTCAATTATTAGATAGACAACTAAATAAGAGGTGTTTAAACCAAAACCTTAGAAACGTTCAGTTTCTATGGTGCCTTTGGGTCACGCTTACGGGTAATGTTGACATGTTGAACTACTACACTCAATGCCTAATAAAGCTGCAACAACAATGTCTATGGCATCACCCCTATAAATCATCATGGAGAAATAAGGATCATTTGGAAGTTAAAATACAAGGGACGGGTAACCCCCCTTGGATCGATAATCTAAAAGGATAATAATTTAAAATGAATAATTTACATCCACTCAGTTAAACCTTAGAAAACCCCATTAGGGCTTGGTGGTGTGTGGTGATTTAGAATTTATCTATCTTGATGATTTTTAGAGGATCATGATAACGGTTCAAGGGTGACATTTTTAATAGGAAATAGGACTTATTTATTTTTAGGACACAAGAAGAAGGCTACCTTGAGCCTTTTTTCTATAGAGCTACCATTGTGGGTAGAAACCGTAGAGAAACTGTATGGGACATTGACCCTAGAAAGGGTTGCGTACCCACCAAAAAATTTACATTAAATCATAGTTAGTAACCAGAAATACATACTTTACGCCTTGATCCCATACCGAAATGCATATGTAGGCAGTCTAGGGATGAAGTTGTCCCTTCTACTCAAGCATTCGAGGATGGGGATTATAGTTTGGTTTTGGGAGAGTAGTTGGTTCTCGAAGCTCCTTGGTGTTTTAATCAAATGATGAAAATACTAATTGAAAGGATGAAATTTTAATTCAATGCATACTTAGAAGGAATCCCGTATGGATTTACTTGAGTTCCCGAGGCTTTAGACTGAATTCCAAGGCATAATTCAAGCTTGTCATATAATTATTTTTATATACTCCTAAAGACTATCACCTTAGTGCATTCCTAGTAGGGGATTGTAGCCTTTAGAGAGTGGCTCAGGACCCAAATGGTCCCGACGAGTCTAAGGTCTCTAGCCAGAGCATATCCTATTCTTATGAATAGATGCCTACTCTGTTTGGGTAGATTCCTATCCTAGATTGGATAGATGAAACCTTTTGTCTCGTATGGATAGATGCCTAACCCGTATGGTTAGATTCCTAACCCGTATGGATAGATGCCTAACGTGTATGGTTAGATGCCTAACCCACATGGTTAGATGTACCTGAGTATGTGATTGAATCAAACACAATTAAGAATAAGAAAGAATAAGAAACCAATATTGATATATAAAAAAATATCAGTTGAAATTTTCGGTTAAGTTAAGTGGGTTATTACACCAACCTCTTCTCCAATCACCTTCAATTTCACCATTGATATCTTCATACTTAATCTTGACTATTGATTCCTAACACCTCACCCTTGGCCTTGGAAATCCTATAATTAGACCCTCTTTTGGAGCAATAAGGATCCCATCTCATTTGCATCTTATGCATTGTTACTATAGGAATAATATCTCTTAGCATATCATTTGAGCATTGTTATTATAGGCAATTGCATTAGCTTAACTTGATCATTTTGTAGCATAATTGTTTAATCATGTAGCTTAATGATTCTCTTTTCTAGCTTAATTGCATCGTTATCATCTTAAATCCTCCATCTAGATGTAGTCAAGTCACCAGAATTTTCTTATCCAGATCTAAGAGCAAATCCACACTCGCATTTATTAGGAGGCGATAGATCAATTAGCCATGGTTTTATCTTTCATATTTTCTTTAAATTTGCTAACCATGCTTGTAATGATCTATTGAGTGTTTTGTGTTGAAGCTGCAGATATCACACTTCATAGACACGATAGTTTGTTTTTGTTTTTTTAATATATTTTTATCTTTGTGTTTTCTTTTTCTTTTCTTGTTCTTGGTGGATCATTAATTCGGTTTTGGTTGATTAGAGTTGTGTGCCACCTTCCTCTCTCCTCCTCTTTTTTTTAGTCTTGGTCTAATCTGCAACTTGTCATTTTATGACTCCTAGCTCTCTCTACTATCCTGATGATGGATCATGGAATGTTATCAGAAACATTGATTTAAGAAAACTAAAGACAATCTAATTCTAGAAGTACTACAGAATGCTATTATCGATTGTGGAAATCTGATATTCTTATATGTTTTAAATATATGTTTTAAATTTTTTAATTATTTAAACTAATAAAATGTTTATTCTTATATGTATTTTATGTTTGTAATTGAAAAAAAATGAAAAATTTAAATGTAGATTTTTTATTTTTTTTCAGATACCTTACAAGATCGATGGTGTCATGCATGAGGGAGAATGCAATATGTTGAGCTAGGGTACTCATACCCTAGCTCATTGGCATTCATTTCCTAGTGGTGCATGAGGGGGAGGGCAGTGGAGGCTTGTGTAGAGGGGAGGAGTTGCGGGTGCTGGCGGTTGAGCGGTGGTCTATGTGAGGGGGGTTGTGTTGCACGCGGCTGGGGTTTGAGTTTTTCTTTAGGCTCATGGTTTTTCAGTGGGGCAGCGAACTATGATTGGCTCTGTCTTTCAGTGGTGTTTGGGAACGGTGGGGTCTTGGTTGTCATGTTTTCTTGCTTGCGCCCTTTGGGGTGTGGGTTTTTTATTTTTGTGAGTTCCAATATTGAGTATTGGTGGAGAGGCCTCGAAGGAACCTCCCACCATAGATTTTCATGCTGCAGTGGGTTCAAAATCCCCATCCCAAAGTATGAATACTTTTAACAACAATCTTTTTTCCTCAGATTCAGGGTCTGGTAGTACTGGTTGCTCTTGGATTACAAAGATTAATGTTTGTCTAGAGAGATGTAGTGAGAGGATGAGGTTGGTTTTTCCTCTAGAGATGATATTTGAAGATGTGGAATGCCTTTCAAAAACACTCACTATATTACAAGTTTTTGGGGATGAGGGTTTTTTTGCAAATTTTGGAAAACTATGAGAAGAGGACTTTGGCATTGGAAGGGGAAATGGAGATTATGCTGCTGGCAAACAACTACTTTATGGAAACTTTCAACAGCATGGAGGATCACAATAGGGTTTTTGAAGGAGGCCCACATTTTAACAACCAGGTGGGGTTGTTCATCAAACCTTGGCATGCAGGGTTTGATCCTTCAGAGGAGCTCCTAAATAGGGTTCGAGTCTGGGCTTGTTTACCATATTTTTTAGTTGAATATTGTCAAGAGGATGTGTTGCAGATGCTTGCCTCACTGCTTGGGAAGCTAAGGGGATCTTCAATGCAAACCCTGGGGAGAAAGGTAATGACTTTTGCTCGTATCTGTGTTGAAATTGATCTTAGTAAACATTTGTTAGATGCTATAGATATGCATGCAAGCTCTTATTCTTGGCTTCAACATTTGGATTATGAGACTTTACCATTTCAATGTTGTCTATGTGATGAGTATGGTCATTTATAACATAAGTGTCATAGATATAAATTGGTGGTGCACCAACCTTAGCAGTCAGCCCATAACCTAGATGATAGTAGTGGGTGATGATGGTTTTGTCTCAGTTAAGACAAAGAACAGGAATCAAGGACAAAAGAGGACCTTGTAGGAGAGACAGGAGGAGGATATCTTTAATAAATTCAAAGCCTTAAATGACCTTAGCCAACAGGAAGTGAATCAGTGGTTAATTGTGAGATTTTGCCAAGATCTAGAGGCAATGGAATGCACAAATAAGAGAGAACAAAATAGATGATAGAAATACATTGTATTATATCAAGATGAAAATATTGATCAACTGGATAATCAATCATTGCATACAATGAATATGAGCCTTCTTATATAGGCAAGGCTATATGGATATGTGAGCACACAAACATGACATGTGGCTCAATAAGAAACAAGGGCAGGTAGGAAATAGGTGTCGGTAGGTAGGAGAAACAATATAATATTCCACATGAGGTGGATCGCCCACTGAATATGGAGTGTAACAACAAGATAAGTCCACAAAAGGTGGAAATTCTCCTACACACTATCCTAATGTGGCACAAACACCCAAGTGTCTCATACCCAAACTACTATGAAATGCATTTCCTCAGTAAACTTAAGTAAGGTGTAATAATATCCAAGATTAATAATTATTTACACCAACACCCCCCCTTAAGTGTAACATAGGGGAATGCACTCAAGTCTAGAATGCAACTAAGCAATGCAAGATGGGTCCCAGCTACTAGTCCATGTTAGGTACCCATGTACAAAAGCAAATGCATTCAAACCTATGCAATAAAATCTCTCACAAAGCAAGGAAAGAGAGAAAAACCCAATGTGAAAAAACCCTCCCTCATAAGAGAGATTAAAAATACATACATAAAACTCTCATAGAAGTATGTGAAGGACAAAACCCCATGTGAGGAAAAAGTCCCCCCATATGAGAGAAGAAGAAGAGAAGATAGGTAGCCCCCCCTCATTGTGGAATCTGCACCAATGATAGAAGCTCGATGATGAATGAAGAAACTACTCCACTAACGTCAAACCACGTTCCTCCCCTTAGGAAGAAACAAAACCAAAGGTGTATCCATGAAGTCTCCCCAATCATGACGGGAAGATGAAGCAAAAATACTCATGATAAAAGAAATCTCTGAAAACTGCTCAAGTGTCCCCATGTCGATGCTGAAAGTCACCCCCTCCAAAGGTGGTAAACTTCTCCACACTACTAAAAAAGGAACTCCAAGATCTAGTGGAGAAGAATATAGAACAATATCAGAAGACTCATATGTCTCCTCAAAATATAAAGAGACCTCCAACTACTGGACAAAAGTATCCACAATCATGTCAACCTCTAAAGATTGATCATGTAGAGAATACAAAAGAGGGTTAGAGTGATCCCTCACAACAATCAAAGAAGGATCATCTTCATCAAAGAGAAGATGAATGTCATCAATTATGTATCCCAAATTTGCAATATAGGACTCTACAAACAACCCTGCAATGTCTGTCAAGTAGGTATCCCAATCAATTGAAGCTGGAAGACATGAAATATCCTACTGCACTGAATCACAAGAAGACAAAACTGTCGCACTAGCTACATCATTAGGTGCATTAGGTGGTGTGATATCAAGAGAAGGAGATAAAATGCAAGGCTCAAGAACGGGGTCACAAGTGAGAATCCCCAAGTTCAAATCTCCAAAGTTCTCCTAAAAAATTGAATCATCAACATAGGAAGAATCAACCTCATCAATAGGACCAAAATCTAAAAAAGAGTACAACCGAGATGCATGATCAACCACCCTAGTCGCAATGATGGCTCCACTCTCCAAGTCTCTAATGATAATTGAATCAAGTGTGAACTCTACAGTTTTCCTACTTGTCCCATGTGTGATTTGATAGATGGAAAGAAGATTGTTTGTCAAGTGGGGTACACACAACACATCATTGAAGGAGTTATCCCCAATGGAAATAAATCCTTACCCAATCACATCCATGTATGTATGATTGCCCATAAAAATATGCAGCATGTCGCAAGGCTCAAATGTATAAAACATAGACTGCTAAGATGCCATATGCTGAGAAGGCCCTGAATCTATAAGCCATCTCCCTAAATCATGACTTGTAGTAGCACAAAGAGCTTGTCCCTTTCCTTTATCTATCCTAAAAGAGTTATCATTTCCTTTATCCTTATCCTTTGAAGAAGAAGCCAATGTAGACATTCTGGAAGGTAAGTTCATTTTGTTCTTCTCAAGAAGATTCTTCAACTCATCAATATTCTTCTTATAGCAGTGTTGTTCATCATGTCCTAACTTCTTGCAATATCCACAAAAAATATTATCCTTATATGATTCCCTCTTAGGTGAGAATGGTAAATGACCTTGATGTGGACAAGAATATTGTGCTCCATCTTGTTGTAGTTTTGACTTGGGTTTCTTTTGATTCTTGCCTTTTCCTCGATTGCTTTGATTCCCTTTATTAGCCACCAAAGCTTGTGACTTTGAATATTTGAGAATCCCCATCATGGTCAACTTAGATTTCCCAAGTATCAACAACTCCGTGAATGAATCAAATGATGGAGAAGTGTATGAGGAACCTTGAGCTAACCTATGGGTGTGAAAGCTAGATACAAAGGTTGCATACTCTAAAGGAAGCATGTCCAACAAGTTGTAAACCAATTGAGCATCCTTTTTGTCAATTCCACAATCCTTTAGCTTTTGTCTTAGCTCATTTTCTTTTGTGACATAATCTTGGATTGTATCAAAATTCTTGGGATCCAAAGTTGTGAGTTCACTATCAAGCTTGTAGCCCTTAATCTCATCAACTTGACCATACAATTTCTGAAAAATATCCCAAGCCTCTTTAATTGTTATACACTTTTCAATGTGAAAAATGATGCCATCTGATACATACTTTCTAAGAGTTCCAATTTCCATAGCATTTATAGTGAGCTATTCAAGTTGAGCATTAGGATTAGCCTTAGGATCAGGTGGTGTTGTAATAGTTCTAGTTACATGATGAATGAGTCCTTTTTCCATTACTTTACTCCATACCTTAATATTCCATGATATATAATTATGAGGAGTTAAAAGTGGAAATATAGGAGAACCCATAGTACCAAAATGAAAAAACACAAGATAGAGAGGCACAATTACACAAAACATCCCCCAAAATACTCAATCAAGAAACCCCCATAAAAATGGTGATTTGGTACTTTATGCTTAGTGCATATATAATGGGCCACTTGCAAAACAAGGCAAAGTGGACTTTTGATTTCAATTTACAGCTTCTAAAAATGAGATATAAGAGACTTCACCAAGTACTGCTATTGATCTAAACTGAGATCAAACCGAAATACAAGTACTAAATATGCCAAGAATGGCCAAATACCAAAAGTACAATATTTACTCAAAATCATTGCAAACTAATGGTAAATTATGAAAGTAGACAAAAAATTATGCACTTTAAAAAAAAACGTCACCTGAAAAGGAGGCCATATGAGCCCAAATGAAGCCTCCAAAGTTGTAAAAAATGAGATTTCATGCTTTTCGAAAATCCTGTATCCAAAAAATAGAAAACTCCTGCACCACTGTACAGATCACAAAATTCTACCCCAAAAAAGAAAAAAAAGTTGCTCGAAAAAGGGAGTCCAAATGAGTTAGATATCAGTATTTGAAAATTGTCTGCAAAATTATAATTTCTTGAAAATTTTGGCTGCAACTTCAAACTTCAAATGCCTCTAGATTTGGTCTCTGAAGTCCGATTTAGATGAAACAAAAGAAAAAACCGACTTTCTTAGACCTCTTAAATCCAATAGTGACCTCATATTTGACCCATCAAGTTTCAATAATAACCTGCAATAGAAAGATCCAAAATACAGAACCTCAAATAGCATCAAATTTCTCTCAATTGCCAAACCAATGACACTCTAATGGCTCTGATAGCATGTGAGATTTTGCCAAGATCTAGAGGCTGGAAAGCACAAATAAGAAAGAAAAAAAATAGATGATAGGAATAAACTATATTCTATCAAGATGAAAATACTGAGGTAGATGCTAGGTCTATGGGTGGTTACTTTGAGGATAAAGATGTCAAGGTGGTGTGGGCTATGGATAATTATATTGTAGAGAGACTAAAAAAATGGGATTCCTTGCAAGAAGATGTGAATTCTCTAAACGTGATAGTGGCCTCAGAGGAGGAAGGGAAGAATATGGAGAGGTTTATCTTTCTTCTTAAGGATAGGCAAGATGCACTAAAGAATAATTTGGATGAGATTGTTGTATTTAGAGAGTATTTGGTGAACATGACAAAGGCCTTGATGTGGCTAATATAGAAGGAGCTAGATAGGAAACATTCCAAGAGAAAGATGTATATTGAGATTGGTGCCAGAATGCCAAAATTTTGGAGTTGTCTAGTAAACGAGGTTATAAAATGGCGATTCCCTTGTTGTTCCTTTTCCCAAGGAGATCACTTAAATAAAAGGGCTCTAGTTCTGGGATAATATTAATATACTTAGCCAGGAGTGGAAATCTATGGAAGCCCCTAGTTTGTAATAAAATATATTTTTGTCTCGTGGATGGTATTTTTTTATGTTTTAGTTCTCAATCCATTTCTTTTTAATCTAGTTGTAGATTTTTGGTTGTCCTAGGCCTTAGTGTTGGGCTATCTAATAACTTGTGAGATTCCTCTTTTCTACTGTTAGGTTGCAATGTAAGGGTTCAAGCCCTTTCCTAGTTTACTTGATCAAAATACAAAACTTTAAATATTGCAAATCCAATCATTTACCAAAAAATATAGATCGATCAAAACTATAAAAAGTCGATCATAAATTGAAAACCCTTAACTATGAACAATAAACCATATCAAGATATAGGTTAATTGTAATTGATATTGAGAGGCATTCTATAATGGAAACAAAAAATACTTAATTTTTATCTTAAATTTGATGTCTATTTTGGACAAAAAGATACAATTATCTCTTTTTTCGTCAAAAAACCATGTATTGTATATTTGTCTTATTTTTTTACTCATTCATTCAAATTTGAAAGATAGTAATTTTTGAAACTAGACTCTATTTTTTTCACATTCAAAATATTTTTTTAATTATTTTTTATTAGTTCCCAATGTATTGATTGATATGCTTATTTTTTTATTTTTTAGGATGTGTCTAGATTAAAATTTTAGTAAACACTTATGTATTCATTGAAATATTAGCAAACAACCAAGCATAGATTGCATGGTGTTAGCTAATTTTTCATTAAAGTGATTTTTGAATTATTAAAAAGTTTAATATTTGAAAAAGGGGTCCATACTAGATTCAATGTTATATTTTTATTTATTTAAAACAGAGTACTTTTTATAGTATTTGAACCCCTTGATCTCAACCGTTAAAAAAAAAGGTAGTTGATAAAGTGGTTGTAGAGAAATACAACACTTGTTATTGTTGTACATCTCGACTTGTGAACATAACTATCCTTAATTTCTCATCAAATATTTTTTTTCAATTTTAAAATGCCTACTTAAGACCCTCTTTTGGTCTCTTATTTCCATGCCCAGTGCCCTTTTACAAGATTTAACATTTATGCCAATGTTATGGTATCTACCTTGACGATTCTCTAATTAGGTGGTAACTTCCAAAACTAAAAATAATAATAAAAAATAAGGTTACCTGTAGTACAGACACAATGTCCTCACGTCAGACTCCAAGGTTTTTAAAAATGAGTGTTTCCTCTTTTTCAAAATTAGATGAGTACAATTCATATACTTTGATACTACAAGTTATCTTGTAGCTGAATATCTTGGATTCTTCTTGATTGTTACATCTTTTCCATGCTCGTCTATCTACCTAATTATCTACTCCTTTTTATCAAATATCTCTGCATCCTCAAGTTTACATACTAGCATCTATATTCCTTACTCCTATTGGCATATCTCTCTTGTAACCTCATCATCCATCACAAGGATCTATTTATCCTCTTTACAGCATCAATGTATACCTACAAATAAAAATTTGTTAGTTAAAACATGATGTTTATTCTTCCCCTCTTTACTTGTCTCTCGCATGCCTATCGAGTAAGCTAATTACATCTCATGGGTAGCTTGTCTTAGTTGTTACACCAACATCTTGTATCTTGTTGGATGCATTATCTTCTTTGTACTCATCCATGAGGTCTCTCTCCTCCTTATTCCTCAATTGTTCACTAAGTCTTATATGGGTTGCACATGACCCAACTCTTCACTTCTAGGCTAATCACTCTCCCTACTCACAACCTCTTAAGGAAATCTTCTCCGCCCTCTTCTCCTATATTTTATTAGGTTTCTTCTTTTCCCCCTTTCCTAGGATGAGTAACATACATAATTGCTTCTCTTTAAGGTTTCTAATCTTGTTTCAATCTCCTTCAAGAGCTTCATCATAGCCTAAAACTTTTGAAAATTTTAATGCTAAAAGGTGAATACTTTGTTCATCCCCATTGTCACTATATGCCCTTTTATAGGTATGACCTCTTCTCTTAGTACCTTTAGAGACATCCAACATCTTGTGTATTCTATTTGTAGTTGTCACTACACTATTCTCTTTCTTCCTTTACTATTGTTATGTTGTCATTTTTCATATTTCATTTGGGAAAAATAAAAAATAATCAAAATAGTGATGAGACAATAGTGCAATGGTTGGTACAACACTGTCTAAAGAAAAATAATAATATTTTATTTCTTCAACAATTTTAGATTTTTTTTTAAAAATTAATTTTTTTATAAATATTTTGACAAATTTTCAACCAGCCTATCCAATTATTACAACGTGAATTTTGACAAAAATCAATATTAACTCAATTTATCTAAAATACCCACCAATTTTTTAATAGATATACAAGTAATAAAACCTTTTCACCTTTTCAACTAGTTGAATCTATTGATATATGTGTATATACTTTCTCTTAATTTTGTGTAGCTATAAATGAACTCAATAGGATACACTCTTAAACAATTTATATTCTTCCATGAACTTAAAATATACAAATGTTTTCTTTCTTTTTGTACAAAATACAAAGAACATGAATTCTTGTCCATTCAATAAACTTAGAGAAGCATAATAAAACGTAAATTTAATAAATAATCTTAAACTATTTTAACTCTCTCTCTCTCTCTCTCTCTCTCTCTCTCTCTCTCTCTCTCTCTCTCTCTCTCTCTCTTTAAGCAATTAAGAACGATGGTATAATAAGGATTTTTTTGTCAATTTTTTAACCAGCCTACCAAACAATTACAACATGAATTTAAAAAATAATTAATATTAACTCAATCTTAAATACCTACCTATTTTTTTAACAAAAATACAAGCAATATAACCTGGTCCCACTTTTTGATTTTTTTGATTGCTCTGATATTAATGTTGAATTAAAAAACACTTAAATTCAGACAATGACAAATTTTTTACATTGTAATAACAGAAAGAAACATAATGAATATATTCTTTATTTCTCAAATATTATAAAATATAACTCAGATTAATATTTTGAATCTTAAACTCTTTAGAAATCTTTATTGAAGGCACAGACTAAACAAAATAGAAACAAATTAATCAGATTAGGCAGTTCCTTAAACCTCTCTCAAAGATCAATTTTCATACTTATTTTTGAGATTTCAAAAATAATTGAAAAGATGATGGAGATGGACATACAATTATGAAACCCTAAAAGCCGACAAGAAAACCTGTAAACCCTAAAGGTCGTCGGCAAAAGCTTAGTGGCAATGATAGACATTTCCTCACATTGAACATAAACGGATAAACTTCTGGCCATACATACAGCTGGCTGACATAGCCCTCAATTTTGTGAATTACCCAAATATAATTCCCCCAACACAAATCAGTCTACAAGGCACATAATGGGGCGATGCAGAACTTGAAAAAATGTATTACAATACAAGAAAAGACACAAAGCACATTTTTTATTTACCAGAACTTGATAAAATGTACTACAATATAAAAAAAGATGTCATGATGTTGGGGATATGCACATCAAGTTTGATCCATAGGAAAAGATGTATCAGGTAATTCTTCTTCAGAGAAATAAATTAGTTGTTTTGATTAATAGATCTGCAAAACAGAGATGGGAAATCAGAGACACTGACTTGAGTAAAGAGTTATGGAACATAGAACAATTAGCGTTTTTTCAAGCATTTTAATGCAGAACCAAATAAATTTACTGGTTTTCTAAAATGGGTCAGATTTGAGTATCATCTGAATGGAGATGGCAATATCAAATTTCTTTATATTTTGGGAAATTGTAACGTAAAAGAACAACATGATAATAGTTTGTAAAGCTGAACTCCCACAATATTCACATGCTTTGATTTTATGAATTTGATCTGCTTGACTTGTAATGGAGATCTGAAACTGCTTTATATCCAGATCTTCAAAGCTATTTGGGAGGCTAGACTCGATCTCTCGATGGCCCTTTACCAGACCTGACCTTACCGAACCAAGGAAGTGACCGGCTAACTAATCGAGATCCCCCGCCCTGAAATGACAACAACTATTAAGCCCTCCCACCCGGCAGAAGGCCCCGTGCACTATAGATGGGTGGGGTTGGGGGCCTGCCTCTATGTCCATATCCATGAAGTATGGAAGGAACCTAAATAACCTACGGCTGCCCCGCCCGCCCTAGCAAGTGATGCCCCCACAAATATATATTGGTTCACCTTTCCACCCACCCTGCCATTGAATTGTGCTAGAAGATGTGATTTCCACTGTTCTCGCCGGCCCCTTAGAATAGTAGGGCAAGGATCTCTGAATCTGGAACTTCGACAGCCCAGCACCACACAAAGTTTTTCCGGGGGTGAGGATAGGTCACCCATCAGGTGAGCCGACTTTCCACTCCTCCCACCCCAATGGCTAAGAATAGTAGGGCCCTTACAACCCCCTAGAGACTCCCAGGGATGCGACCCCGAGTCGACATGCTACCACCATCACCGAGGGAGCCTCGGATGATCAGGTGGACAGACCTACTATACAGGCTAGGAGCTTTCTTCCCACCGGATACCAGCATTACTTTCCCTCCATCCTTCACTGGAGCCATAACCATTGGGTTTCTTTTACAAACCATTGTCAACATCCCTTATGCATATCGATTCCCAAAATCTGGTTCCCTAAAGTACAAAGAAACTTGCTACCCAGATCTGCCCCTTTTAAAAAAAAAACAGTAGATTTTTGGTTCTGCATAAGAATGCTTGGAAAAGAAACTAATTATCGTACTTCCGTTTACTATTTGACCCAAATGAACATCTCTGTTTTTCCTCTCCGTTCTACAGATCTATAAATCAAAGCATAAAGGCATCAAATTATTACCCAATAAGTCGTTTCGTTCGAATCATGATATCTTTCCATTGTGAGCCACTGCGTCTCCACTCCTCATTCAATATCTTGTTCAACCGTAGCCACTGATTCTCTCCTGGACTTCATCATCTCTCTGTGAGGTGGGTCTAACAAATCCCTACGGTTATAAAGAATTAAACTTGCATTGCAAGAAAATTTAGGGTTATTCTGGAAACGTCGGTTGTTAAATATTTTTGGGAGCCCTACATTATTTTCAACCAAAATTTGACTTTCTCTTGCGAATTTGGCTTTGGACGGTTCGGAGTGTTTTATCCATTACTAAGCACCTATCTTCATCTGACAAAATAGTGAGAATTTAGGAGCGTATATATAATGGATGTCCAACCAGAGTTGGTGTTGTCACAATGGCAGCCTAGGATGGGAAAAACGGAGAAACTCGCAGGTTTGCAAAGTTCAGTTAATTTCGATTTTACTTTTTTTTTGCGTTTTGTTCGAGTTACGCGTCTTCACCGCTTTACAAATTAGAACATCATCCGATCTTATGCATAACAAATAATGTAAGATCTATTTTAATATTTAATTTTTAAATTTGTAAAATATTTAATTTTTAAATTCGGAAAATATCTTATTATTCAATATTATTTTTAATATTTGATCTTATATTGTATGTCTGGAACATTTTCAAAATAAATTTTAACACTTATGATGTCACAGCCTACTTTCAGGGAGACATTGCTTATGATGTTTGAGCCTACTTTTAGGAAGACATTGCTTATGATTTCAAAGCCTACTTTCAGGAAGACATTGCTTATGATATTAGAGCAGCTTACTTTCAAGAAGACATTGCTTATGATGTTAGAGCAGCTTACTTTCAAGAAGACATTGCTTATGATGTCAGAGCATGCTTTTAGGAAGACATCGCTTACGATGTTAGAACTTTCACTCAACTAGACTTGATTTCTAGTAGACCCGTTAGGAAACACATTCCACTTCACGTGTTGAAACCAAGGGCCCATTGACTAAAGTAATTTTAACATTTAAACTTAGAATGCATATGTGGACTCTCTCATTATTTAATTTTGTGGACTGACTTATTATTCAAAACTCATTTAAACATTTAATCTTAGGATGGACATGTCATTATTTAATGTTATGGCTTATCTAATAATTTAAGTAAATTTTAACACTTGATATTAGAATGCACTCATGGACTATCTCATTATTGCTACTTGCCTTTGGCTAGTATTATTGCAATAACTTTTTTATTAACTAGTGACTAAAAAAATTCTTTCGACCAATTAAAATCTATTATTTTTTAATATTTAATTATTAAATTAATTTTTTTATAGTCTATATGTATATTTGTTAAGGTTTAAAATCGACAACACTAATTTGTGGCTATTTGGTTGGCCAAAACAATCAGATCCTAAGTGATTTCATGCATCCACTACCAATGTAGTTTGTTAGACCATTACTGTGGGTGTGAAGTTTAAGGAATAAATATAATTCACAATGGGAAAGTTATCTTAATTTCTAGTTTGATAGGTCTCTCATGCATTGAAGTGGACATAAATTTGCATTTGTATTATGTTACATAATTTACTATTATTTAACAAAAAATATAAAATTAGACAACTTTATTATTTAATATGAAAATTATAAGTTATTATATTTCAACACTTTTTTCTTTTAAACATAAAAATATTGATATGTAAAACATACAATAAAAAAAGTTAAAAATAAATTGCATATAATTAATATAAATATAATTTTATCAAAATACTAAATTAAATATTACATATTATTATTTACTAGGGAAAAATGGAGAGAATAAAGGAAGAAGATCATGTGAATCAACAAAAGGCAGAAAAACATACGAATTTGCGAAAGATAGAAGATAAAGGTTGTGAAACTGAATGGAAGGATGAAGAGGTTTCTTGAAGATTTGACAATCATTTGTAGGTTTCTTGGGCTAAAAAAAAAATCAAGCAAAAATAAGGGTTTAGATTGAAAGTTCCTCGAAGATAGAACTGATCACCAAATTTATTCCAAATGGATTCTTTATTGTTATTTTTTCTAATAAGGAAGAATGAAAGAAGGTTTTGCAAGGAGGACTAAGGTCGGTGGACAATTACCTATTGTATATGAAGAAGTGGTTCCATAATTTTAACCCACTCACTCTAGATCCATATGATTTTCCTATAGAATATAGGTATAAAGAATGTCTAGAAAAGGTCAACAGATCATTGGGGACATTAATAAACATTTATGCAAACTTGGATAATGATGATCCATTCCTCTATGAAAGGATCAAGGTGGTAGAAATAAGGTGAATACCAAGTGATGTTAGGTTATGTATAGATGATAGAAACTAGATTCAAAAATTGAAAATTAAAAAGGAATTTTTTTTTTCTATGAAATGGATTCCTAAAAACACAAACCTTATGGAAAATTTGGGAGCAAATGTAGGAAAGGAAAGAGTAGTTCAAAAGAGAAAGACAAAGTTGATACAAATGGGTTTGTGTGGAACTGAAAAAGTTGACGATACTAATGGGAGTAGAAGACATGAAAAAAGATGCCTCTTAGGGGATTAAAAGATAAAACTATTTATCAAGAGAAAACCAATATATATTTACAAGAGGGAAAGGATAATGTTAGTGACAAAGAATGGGAAATAGATGAAGAAGGCACATAAAATAATGAGTTGGAAATTATGGATCCAAGATCTATAAGTCAAATGACAATGCAATTGCCAAGAAAAGAAAATAAAGGTAGGGGAAGGAAAACCAATAAATAAAAAAGAGAGGATGAAATAGGAGAGAAAGGATTGGTGAACATCTAAGAAGTTTTGAAAAAATCCAACTTTGTGAAGACCTCCCTTGGAAAGAAATGATGCTCCTTACATGGAATGTGAGGTGCCTGTTGGCCCCTATCAAATGAAAATCAAGCATCATTTGGATAAAATTGTAATGGATATTTCGATGCTCCATGAAACCAAAATATGCTTAGAGAAAGGGCTCAAATTTGTTAGATATTGTCATAGATACAAATGGTCATTACTGAATGCACAAGGCAACTTTCAAGGCATGTGGATTCTATGGAATCTAGATACAATGTTGGTAATTATGGATATGGGAGAAGATAACTAGAAGATGTGTAAGGTCAAGTGTTAGCTTTCAATTGATGAATTCTTGTAAATTAAAGTCTAACAATGCACTAAAATAGAAGAAAGGTGTTGCTATGACAATCCATCCCATGTGACATTGAAGATTAAAAAAAGGATAAAATAATCTATGATTTATTTTAGAATATTTATTGAGAATCTGGAAGTTTTTAATTCCATCCCGAAAAATAGATCTTACACATGAACAAATAGAAGAGAAGGGGTCACCATCATATTAGAAAGGATGGATAGGTTTTAATGAGAGGTAGTTGGTTAAAAGATGATATTGCATGGGCTGCATCTATCCTTCTATTATCAATCTTGAACCATTATCCGATGCGGATAGAACTAAAAGATAGAAAGAAACCAAAGAAAGGATATTTTAAATTTGAAAATATTTGGTTGTGGGATACTATATTGAAGGGAAGACTTGAGAATTGGTGGAAGGAAAGAAAAACTTTTCAAAGAATAGTTAGCTTTCATTTCTTCAAAATATTAGGGGTCATTAAAAATAAATTGAAACAATGCAGTTGTGAATGCTTCAAAAATATATTCCAAGAAAAAGAATTGGTAGAGAAGGAAATGGAAGAGTTGAATGAGAAAGTAATATAAAATGATATGTTTTGAGATGATTTCTTTAAAGAGAAAGAGATTAAGGGAATATATGTGGAGTTATTAACCATAGAGTAAGTATATTAGAGAAACAAAGCTCAAGAGAATTATCTTCGACTCTCTATTGGTGATAAAAAATATAAAGTTTTTTCATGCATTAGTTAGAGCTAGGAGGGAAAGGAATACAATCAAAGATATCAAACTCTCCAATATTCATAGAGGATTTAGGAAAGTAATTTTGGTTTTTATATTAATAAGACCATGATAGCCTCATTGTTAAAAAATAAAAATTACCTCGATGGTAGATTATCCCACACTTTCTCTCTAGAATACTATCTATAACATAATTTCTAAGGAAATGGCTAACTAATTGAAGAATGTGATTGGGAAATTCATTTCTAAAGAACAAGTTAACACCTTTACTATTGGTAGGGAGATTATAAATATCATCCTATTGGTTGTTAAGACAATCATACAATATCTATAGACAAAATCAAAGGTATGTTTTATAAATTAGATATTAGTAAAGCCTATGATAGGGTGTAATGGAAAATTCTATTGAAAGTTCAAGAGTAGTTTAACTTTTATTTAAAATGGATTGTTTTAATTAAGATACACATCTCTACTCCTTGTTTATTTCTCTTGGTGAATGGCTCTATGTGTAATTTATTTGTGTCTTTGAATGGATTGAGACAAGGTGACCCAATTATTGGAAACAAAGTTGTTGCACCAATAGATCAACCGATTAATGCTTGATACAATCGTGAGACTTATTGAATCCATGGGAGGAAGGTAAGACATATAAAAAACCTGAGTTCTACACTACACAACATAAGGAGATCAAGTGAGCACACCTTGCAATGATTCCCCCTAGGATAAATGAGGGGTTTCTACCCATGACCTAGGCTTTGATACAAAAATAGAACCAAATGCATGGATCATTGATTCTACATATTCAAACGATATGATTGGTGACAAATATAGGTTTATTAATATCAAGAGATATGATGATGGATCAATGAAACTTGTTGAAGAAGATGATCCAACTATTTGAGGTATTGAAATTTTTCTATTGATGGTAAGCATAAAACTGATGATGTTTATTATGTTAAAGAATTAAGACATATTCTATTAAGTATTAGTTAGATGTGTAGAAAAAGCCTATGTAGTTTTTCTCAATAGTACCAAATGTGTGATCAGAAAATAAAAGATTGGTAAAAAGGTTGCAAAAGGGGTTATAACAAGTGGTATTAGAGTCTAGGTCATGGGTTCAAACCCCTCACTTATGCTTCACAACACAAGGAGACCAAGGGTACACACCTTGCAACACCAATTTTCCCATTGTTGTTTGTAATTTTGGTTGAAGTGATGGGAAGGTTCATTGGCAAACTATAGGAAGGTAGACTTTGGAAAGGTATCTCGATGGTTAGAGGTATTGGGCCACTTATGCATTCTCAATTCACAAATGACATTTTCCTCTTTGGTGAGGCCTTTATCCATGAAGCAAAGGTGATTCCAAAAACCTTAGATATTTACTCCAAGGTATCAGGCTAGTTTAAACAAGGACAAGACCAAAGCAATTTTATTCAATGTAAAGAAGGTGTTGTAGAATAGATAGCCAAATTTTTGGATGTAAAATTATGATGCTTCCTATCAAACCCTTGAGTGGTCCATTATTTATAGGCATCGACAAAATAGTTTACTAGGAAGAATTGATTAGCAATTACCAAAATAAAATATGCAATTGCAAGAAGAAATGGCTATCATTGGTTGGTAAGATTATGATGGTTAAAGTGGTGTTTTTCAGTTATTCTCATATATATCATATCATGATTTAGACTTACAGACAAAATAATCTCTGTATTAGAGGCTTTATTGAAGATTCTTTTGTTAAAAGGTGCTAAGAAAATAAAGACAACCCCATTGATCAAATGGGACATGATTTATTTCTTGAAAGTTGAACAAGGTGCTATATTAAAATGGCCTAGTTGGAAAAACACTACTTTAGGGACCAAGGTTGTATGAAAAATGTATAATAACTACGAAAATTGTGGTGTTGATCATGCAGAAGAATTATCTTGACTGTGAAGATTCAAAAGAAATTTTAAGAATAGCCAATAATGGTGGTGGCTCTATAGTTTAGCAATTCATATGGGAAAGTAGGAAGTTTATTTTAGATCATGTGACTAGGAAGATAGGGAAAGGGACTAAGGCTAAATTTTGGTATGACTACTGGAATGGAGAAATTCCTCTTGATAGGTCCTTGAACGAACCAAAATGGATTGAAGAGGTGGTAAGGGAAAATCAAAAATTTATTGTAGACTTGTGTCTCAAATATAGGATGGTTTTGGATAGGATTGGGATTGGGATATGTTGTATAGGATAATCATTATAGAGAAAGAAAGAGTTCCATTAAAGGTGATTCTAAGGAAAATGAAGATATCACCCAGTTCTCAGAATAAGATAAAATTATATGAAGTGCATCAAAATATAGAGATTACTCAATCTAACTTGGATAAGAACTTCAATCAATACAAATGGAGAATATGGAATGTCCTACCATCTCATGTAGGAAAAATTGTGTATTACACAAGGATGGTGTTTTTATTTGGACAACCTTATATGGCAAATTTTTGATAGGTGATAGATTAATGTTTATTGGAATTGAGGCTCCAAGATGTTTTCCCCTTTGCTACATGGACTACAAAAGAATAACCACCTTTTTATAGGACTCTCTTATTCAAAAAGATGTTTGTCTTGGCTATTCTCTTCCTTGGAGTGGAAATTTTCCCATCAAACAACCCTATTGAGGTTTCTTTTAATCTAGCATATAAAGAGAAAAAATTGGATGTGGGGTGATATCTGGATTGTTGCCCCATCTATGGTCTAATGGTAGGTATGAAAAGAAAGGAATAGGATAATTTATAGTGACAAGTTAATGAAGATGGAAGAACTAATAAGGAAACCTGAAAAATGGTATATGTTAGGTAGTTAACACTTTAGTAAAAAATAAGAAGATAAAGTTCTATTTAGCATGGGACAATAACATTCAGAAAAATTTGTATAGACTAAAGGCACCACAAAAAAACATATCAAGTAAGCTAAAGGTAACAAATTAATTTTGACAGTTTATTAAGATATTGGAAAAAAATATTGGTCCTACAACAAATAATAAAGTTGAACATGATGCCTTCTTAGGAGGCTTAAGTCTCCATTTGGAGCTTTTTATTATAGAGCTAGATATGGAAGGGTACTCCTCTAAATTAAACATTAATGTTGTATGTAATAGTCACATTCATAATTGGAAATTAAAATATCAAGTGACACAGTTTAAGGAATATATTGAAAAATTGCGGAAGATTCATATCTCTCATATATATTAGGAATTGAGTAAAGTGGCCAATTTTTTTGGAAAATAAAGGGGCTCGGTTGGAAAATTAAGATTATATAATTGGGGATGTGGAGAGTTGGTTAGGGCTAAGTATGACTTTAGCTGAAGACTTAAGAATCATGGTCATCCTTCTTTAGGTAGGCTTGGGTAAGATTATTGATAATATAAAATAGGGAAAAGATAATCTCTACTACCCATATATGGAATCATCATGAAGATAATGTAATATATAGTCGGAAGAATTTCATGGAAGGAGGGGAAATAAAATAATATTGCAATGTTGATTGTCAACCGCACGTCATTTCAAATGCACAAGTGATGGTGAAGGTAATATAGAGAGTGTTGAATGTGTTGGGAATAGACTTACTTGACACAAGATCAGATTGGTACATAACAAAAAAATTTCTTAAAATCATGTGGGGCCTTCCTTGACTAGAGATCCATGGAAACTAGTTGTCTAAGGAAAGAAAAAAAAACAAAATAAATCTTGGATTATGTACCCGAGAATCAAAATAGAGTAGTAGAATTGGAAACATAAGGAAGAGTTGCCTCTGACTGAGATGAATGTGTTAGGTCCTAGAGGCAACTGAGAGGGGGGGAGGGGGGGGGGGTGAATTAGTTGTCCAATAAATCCAACCAAAATTAACTTAACCAAAACTTAATCTTAATACCGGTAAACCAAACTGTATGCCTGTAGATAGCCTTAATAGTTAATTGCAATACCATTAAAGATTAATGCATGAAACAGAAGGAAAACAACATCCACAACACATAACACCGATATTTGTATGTGGAAACCCTATAAGGGGAAAAACCATGGTGGGAAGCCTTACCCACAATCAAATGATACTACTGTAGATAGTATGTGTTTACAATATGGATTCTCCACATGTAGAAAGGCACAATTGGATGGTTAAATCCAATGATAATGTAATGCACAAAATAGCATCTTCATATGCCGGATTCCGTACTAGTGTAGTTCTGATTGCCTTCACAAAACCCTCCTTCAACCTTCAAATGATGTCTACGTGTATAGCTATGCTTATTTTTGCATATACTCTATTACAAATCTTTTTCCCAATCGCATATCAATCTTACAAATAAGATCTTACATATATACCATAACCTAAGACCAATTGAATAGGTCGGCTCACTAAAAGATATTACAATAAAATCAATTACAAACAAATCATTATCTGATGCATGATGTCGGCTCAATGCATTTACAATAATAATAAATCATCTCCATAACATGTCGTGATGATCTGGAATAGATAAGTCTGTTGGTGGTTATCCTAGATCTATTTACCAGTAACAACAAATATGTAAACCCAAATAAATAGTTAACCAAATCGCCAAAACCAAGTGATCGAATAATGTCTTCGACATAACCAAGTAGTTTCCAAGCCATTCCAAGTGTCGGTGAACAATATAATCTGCTGGTGAAAAAAATACCAGTGTTTTGCATAAGTCTCTATCTGGCCGGTGAACATAAACAAAATCTCCAAGTGCAGATAAGTGTTGACAAGCGATGATAAGTGTTGACATCAATGACAAAACCATATCAACATATTCAAAATAGCAACAATCTCCCCCTTTGGCATTGATGGAAACACAAGATGGAAAAACCATCAAAGTGCCAAAATAGAAATGCCAAAAACCAAAAACCAATCTCCTAAAGAGATCATTAACCAGAAATCAAAAATACATAATATCTCTTCCCAAAGGATAAAGTCTCTCCCCCTAGGAATAATATGTGTTATCCATGTGTTTTTCCATATCAATCTCTCCCCCTTTGACATCAAATACCAAAGCAATACAAAACCAAATATAAAATACCAGTTCATTCAATATACCAGCTACTCCCCCTGAGAAGTAGCTCTCCTCATCAAAGCCGGAATAAAAGATTTCTCCGTTAATTCTGCTGGCTGATGACAAACATCAACTGTCTAAGTCACTACCGGTGGAGGTAGGACTCCAAGTTTCTCTCTGAGATACTCAAATTTTTCCTTAGGCAAAGGCTTTGTAAAAATATCTGCAATCTGCTCTTTATTATTCACATAAACCAATTTCACTTTTTTTGCTTCAACATTCTCCTTTAGAAAGTTCATTTTGATAGAAACATGTTTAGTTTTAGAGTGAAGTACCGGGTTCTTTGATATATCAATTGTTGTTGTATTGTCACAGTAAATAGTGATAGGCTCTTTGCAATTCACCTTTATGTCCTTCAAAATTTGCTTGATCCATAATACCTGTGTACAGCTGGTTGCTGCTGCAACATATTCTGCAACTGCTATTGATAAACTTGTACAACTCTCTTTCTTGCTCAACCATGAAATTAGTCTGTTGCAAAGAAAAAATACTCCGCCGGTGGTTCTTTTTCTTTCATCCACATCTCCTACCCAATTAGCATATGTGTATGCATATAAGTCAAAATTTTCATCTCTAGGATACCATAAACCAAGATTTGTAGTGCCTTGTAGGTATCGAAAAATCCTTTTTACTGCTGATTCATGATTTTCTTTAGGATTACTCTGAAATCTTGAAACAATACATACTGCATTCATAATATTAGGTCTTGTTTGTGTCAAATATAGTAAACCTCCTATCATAGATTTGTATCTAGTTAGATTAATAGGTGTAGATTCATCCTTCAAAGATAATTTTTCATTTGTAGTCATAGGTGTGCTTATCGGTTTACAATTCTCCATGCCAAATTTCTTTAGTAATTACTTCAAGTACTTAGATTGACATAATAATATACCTTTATTAGTGTGTGAAATCTGCAATCCTAAAGAGAATTTAATCTCTCCAATCATAGATATTTCAAATTCTTGCTGCATTTTGTTATAAAAATCTTTACACAAACCATCTTCTCCTCCAAAGATTATGTCATCAACAAAAACTTCAATAACCAAGATTTCATCATTAGTCACTTTGTAGTATAGATCTCTATCAGCATTACCTTTTGTGTAACCAAGTTTCAAAAAATATTTGTCCAATCTTGCATACCAAGCTCTAGGTGCTTGTTTCAATCCATATAAAGCTTTCCTTAACTTGCAAACCATGTCTTTGTTATTTGTCAAAGAAAATCCATGAGGTTGCTTAATGTAAACTTCTTCTTCAAGATCTCGATTCAGAAATGCATATTTAACCTGCATTTATATACTTTATCGTTCTTGTGTGCTGTAAAAGCCAATAAAAGTCTTACTGCCTCAATTCTAGTTACCAGTGCAAAGGTTTCATTGTAATCAATTCCTTCTTTTTGAGAATATCCCTTACACACCAATCTTACTTTCTTTCTGATTATAATGCCATCTTCATTAAGTTTATTTCTACAAACCCATTTAGTTCCAATTATATTTTTGTCCTTAGGTCAGGAAACTAATGACCAAGTGTTATTCCTTTCAATTTGTTCCAATTCATCTTCCATGCTTTAATCCAATATTTATCTTCACATTCCTCATTTATTGATGTAGGTTCAATTTGAGAAATAAGACATACCTCTTCATTTTCCAATCTTCCTCTAGTCATAACTCCTTGAAATTTGTTTCCAATTATCTGATCTTCAAAATGATTCAATCTTACATACCGGGTTGTTTTTTCTTGTTGTTGTTCTTCTGACTGTTGAATCTCTAGATGATGTCGGTGTAACTGGATCACCTTTCTGTACCGGTGTATTCATAATAGGTTCATTTGTGATTATCTCAATTGTTGGTTCAGAGTTTGTGTACCTTGAATTTCCTCTAAACTGTTCATCAATCTTCACATTTGCACTCTCAAAAAATTTCTGCAATCTTTTGTTAAAACATCTATATGCCTTGTTCTTAGCTGAATAACCAAGAAATATTCCTTCATCACTTCTAGGATCAAATTTGCCAATATACTCATCTCTTCTAATATAACACTTACTTCCAAATATTCTAAAATATTTAAGAGTAGGAGTATTACCAAACCATAGTTCATGTGGGTTCTTACCAGTTTCTCCTCTAATGTAAACTATGTTGAATGTATAAACAACTGTATTGACTGCTTCTCTCCAGTATGTAAGAGGTAGATTTGCTTATGATATCATACTTGTGGTTGCATCAAAGATAGTTTTGTTTTTCCTTTAAACAACTCCGTTCTGCTAGGGTGTCTAGGGTGCTGACAATTGTCTTCTGATCCCATTCACTTCATAGAATGCATTAAATTCCTTAAATGTGAATTCACCTCCTTAATCTGATCTTAAACATTTGATTTTCTTACCGGTTTTATTTTCTACCATTACCTTGAATAGTTTGAATTTCCCAAATGCTTCATATTTTTCTCTAAGAAAAGTAACCCAACACATTCTAGAATAGTCATCAATGATTAGCATAAAATATCTATCTCCTTGTATACTTCTATTTTATATTGGACCACATAAATCAGTTTGAATTAAATCAAGAACATTGTTAGACTTCTATTTCTCCAGAATACTTTTGAAAGATGCTCTAACTTTCTTTCCAAATTGACATTCCTTACATACCCAATTGTGAGGTTTAACAATCTTAGGTAAATCTCTAACGTCCTTAGTAGTACTGATTTGTACAATGCAATCAAAATTTACATGACAAAGTCTTTTATGCCATAACCAACTTTCATCAATATGTGCAATCAAACATACTTTCTCATTGTTGTTCAAATGAAAGATATTACCTCTAGTCTGATTACTGGTTGTGATTTCTAAACAAGTTCTGTTTAAGATTTTGCATTTACCATTCTTGAATTGTAACTAAAATCCTTTCTCAACTAATTGACCAACACTCAAACGATTATGCTTCAAACCTTCAACATAGTAAACATTATCAGTATTGTGCTTACCATCAAAAGATATAGTGCCTTTTCCTTTAATCAAACAAGCTTTATCATCTCCAAACCTTACTACACCTCCATTGTAATCTTGACAGGTTAAGAATTTACTCTTATCACTAGTCATATAATGTGAACATCGTGAATCAATAATCCATTCATCCTTATCTTCAACTTTAGCTACTAGGGCCTACTTTATCAGTTGAACAGTAGGTGTCTGTTGATCTTCGGTTATAGCAACAAAAGCCCATCCATTGTCAGTTGGATCTTCATCAGAATAATCAGTAACTCCTTCATTAACATAATAACAAGTTTTGTATCTGTTCTTCTTAAACTTGTATTTTTGATAGTCAGGGTTAGGCTTATATGTTCATTTAGCTTCTTCTCTTAATCTTGCATGTCTATCAAGACATATAGATGCCATATGACCAAACTTAATTTCAGTTAAAATATTCAAAGGGTGCTTTACCTTCATACTTACTTCCAATTTGACCTTTAGGCATTTTCCTTGCAAATAGTGCTTCAAGTTCTTCAAGTTCTTCAATTTCTCTCTTGCTTTCTTCAAGTTCTCTTGCATAGAATTCTTTCCAATCATATTTGCAAATGATGATGATGCTTCTAAAGTTGATGATGATGCCTTAAATGCTAGATCTGTCTTGATAGTAGTAAGAGGACCAAACTCCTCAAGCTCAAAAGCTGAAAGCTTTCCAACCAAAGTGTCTCTAGCTACAAATGCATTAGGCATTGTTCTTAATTCAGTTATAGCAGTAACTTTCATTTTATATGCCAGTGGCAAAGCTCTTAAAACTTTAGAAACAATGTCATCTTCACTTAAGGTTCCTCCACAATATTGTATACCCAAAACAATTTCATTTACTCTTTCCATAAAAGCATAAATTCTTTCATCTTCTTCCATTTTCAGACATTCATACTTGACCTGGAAGCATTCAAGCTTTGCAATTTTGACTGTGGAATCTCCTTCATTCAATGTTTCCAATTTGTCCCAAATTGCTTTAGCAATATATCTATCTGACAATCCCATGACTTGCTGATCTGACAATGCGCTCAAAAGTGCTTCTCTTGCTTTGCAATCATTTTCCTCATCTTTTCCTAAGGTTAGTGGATTAGGCTGACCAGCAGTAGGAGCAGTATAGCCATTCTTTGTAACCTCCCATAATCTTTTCCAATGCAATTCAAGTGTGTCTCCATCCTGATCTTCCATATGCCATAGTTAGTTCCATCAAGTTTTGGATTGTTCTTCCTCAAATAGTTGGTAGACATTGGATCTCCTCAAGTTGTTAAACTTCTACAAAAAGAAGATCTAGCTCTGATACCAATTGTTAGGTCCCGGAGACAACTAAGAGAGGGGGGTGAATTAGTTGTCCAATAAATTCAACCAAAATTAACTTAACCAAAACTTAATGCTTAATACCGGTAAACCAAACTTTATGCTAGTAGATAGTCTTAACAATTAATTGCAATACCGATAAAGATCAATGCATGAAACAGAAGGACAACAACATCCACAACACATAACACCGATATTTATATGTAGAAATCCTTTAAGGGGAAAAACCATGGTGGGAAGCCTTACCCACAATCGATTGATACTACTATAGATAGTATGTGTTTACAATATGGATTCTGCACATGCAGAAAGGCCAGCTACCTAGAGCTCACTACTCAATCACAAAATGAGAGTCACACTGACTACAATTGGATGGTTAAATCCAATGATAATGTACTGCACAAAATATCATCTTCATATGTTGGATTTAGTACCGGTGTAGTTCTAATTACCTTCACAAAACACTCCTTCAACCTTCAAATGATGTCTGCATGTATAGCTCTACTTATTTTTCAATATACTCTATTACAAACCTTTTTCCCAATCGCATATTGATATTACAAATAAGATCTTACATATATACCATAACCTAAGACCAATTGAATAGGTCGGCTCACTAAAATATATTAATATAAAATCAATTACAAACAAATCAATATCCGATGCATGATGTCGGCTCAATGCATTTACAATAATAATAAATCATCTCCATAACATGTCGTGCTGATTTGGAATAGATAAGTCTGTTGGTGCTTATGCTGGACCTATTTGTCGGTAACAACAAATATGTAAACCTGAATAAATAGTTAACCAAATCACCAAAACCAAGTGATCGAATAATGTCTTCGACATAACCAAGTACTTTCCAAGTCATTCCAAGTTTCAGTGAACAATATAATCTGTCGGTGAACCAAATACTAGTGTTTTGCATAAGTCTCTGTCTTGCCGGAGAACATAACCCAAATCTGCAAGTGCTGATAAGTGCTGACAAGCGATGACAAGTGTTGACATCAATGAAAAAACCATATCAACATCTCCAAAATACCAACAGAATGGACAGTTATATAAAGGAGCCCAAGGCTAAAAAATGATCAACCTTAAGGTTAGAAATAACGGTAAAAATATCTATATTTAAGTTTCAGTATGCCAAATCTCCCGTGGTCGATGAATCTCTTGAGGTCCAAGTTGCCTTCCTTTTTATAAAAGGCAATTACGAGAGAAGGTGAGTATAATCAGATTTTTGGGACTATATTTTTGGGTTACGGGGCACATACACGATGGCACTATATATAAAAAAAAAAAATTCTAATTCTGAAATTTTTTTGGGTATACAATCAAGGGTTCTTGAGGTTTTCTTCCTTGTATATACCTAAATAGGTTCATCTCATACATTATTAGAGAGGGATCACATTACAAAACATAAGAAACATTTGGAATTAAAAAGGATAAACTAGTTTAGCCACAAAGAACTCACAAATAAGAGAAGATGAATCATCACCTTCAACAATAAAATAATAAGATCCATGAAATTTTCAACACTAAATGAAATGTAATCATGGGAGCTACATCCAAGAAATCTCACAATTTTTGGCTAAACCATCATAGATAAAGATTAGAAAATTTGTTGGTCCTAATAAGAAAAATAAAAGTTATTCATTACTAGAAAAGAAAGACCAAAATATTCATAAATTATACATTATATATCTATTTTCAACTAGAACTAGCCACCACATGGGATAGTAGGGAACAATGTCTAGATATTTCAATAGCCCCTCATAGGGTTCACAATGAGCATGCAACCCGACATTGCATGGTAGTTTACACCCCAGTTACTCTTCACATCACGTTATAATGTGACATGATACTACATGTAGCATGGATATAGACCGCATGATGATGTACTCATCATCTATATCCCAAATTGCATCAAAGTGGCATAATACTATGCCAAACATGGCCATAGTCTACATGGTGATGTACTTAGCTACACATTGCATCGCATCATACCATGACATGATACTATTCCAAATATTTTCATAAACCATATTGTGATGTATCTCACAAAGAAAGCATATGAAAGGCAAGCCTCACATAGCAACATACCTCTTAGGATACTTACTATAAGAAAGAAGTATACATGGCTAGGACCCACTCATATGCTAGCCTACACATCAATAATCAAAGAAACCATGGGTGCCCCTTTACAAGCATGCAAGTATCTCCAAATCATTCTGCATCCATAATGAATACATAACATATATAAGGGACCCTCATGTATCAATGTACAAGGCATCGTGCCCTCAAGCTTGGCTTACTACCATCAATAAGACGACATCATCACCAACATTATGTCAAGAACATCAGTGTTCCAAGTGGTATCATATCTATCGTATCAATTCAAAACATGTATCAATACAAAATCTACCTCATCATGAGAAAATATCTCTCTACGTGCTGGAAAACACACACGCACATATATAAACTTCAATAATAACAAATTTGTAAATATATTTCATACCAATTGTTGATATCATACTCAGGAACTATGGGTATTAGGTCAACACATATGAACTACACAAATTGTCTCATCATAGGGGACCATAGTGAGTACATCTCTCGATCAACAAAAGCTAAGGTTTCTTCATCTGCCACCATTATTCATACACAATTCCATCCTAACCAAGGAAATTTTTTGTTGCTACTACCCCTTCACATAATAACTTATCAATAACTCATGGGTTGGAACTTAGTAGAGTGACATACCATTGTAAATTGTAACCTTGTACAATTCACACCTCATTTTGGTGCTCCTACTTTATCATGTCCTATCCTAGCTTACATATAGGTCTATTTTGGCTATTTTCACTCCAAATTCGATGTCACCCTATTGTATGGATGAGTAGAACCCATATTGGGACCGTACCCTCCTTTTTTCCACCTTGGTTCCCCTTAAATAGGCCCTATTGATAACTCAATGATGAACCACTAGTACCAAACCGATACTAAGAGGTGGGGGGGTGAATCAGTACAAACACAAATACAGTCCAAAACCGGTTTGATAGCAAATACTCTAAATGACTGATAAACAGGGATACTGGTAAAACGGAGTGCAACTAGTAACATCCAGTACAGCTCAATTAGTCATGAACCGGTCACTCAATAAGCTTTCCTCTTAGCTCAATACTATAGTATCATTATATTCTCATGCATAAATAGGTAAACTTAAGCGTTAGATCTTCACAACAGTGAGTTCAATATGTTTTATAGACAGGCATAAAACATAGAACCTTTATGTGCTTAACAGGTAATACAAAGCATCACAAGACAAAAGCATTTCACATGACACACATATTTTTCACGTGCAAACCCAACTGGGAAAAACCACGGTGGGGATGAATGCCCACAAGCTGCTTTTTGAACTCTTTACAAGTCTGCTCTATTAGGAGCCTTGTTCGGTTAAGGACATTACAATAGGTTCTGGTAGGAACTGATCCTGTTAGGGATCACCCAGTTAAGGGATACCCAGTTAAGGGTTAAACTCAGTAGGGTCACCTTGTTAGAGGATTTCAAGAACTCAATAGCTAAAAGGATCTCCTAAGCTCTATAGCTTCTGAGAACTCATTAGCATCAAGTTACCTGGTTAAGTGATTTGAATCAAGCCGGTTAAGACCACTTGATTTAAGGGATTTTTAATCAAGCCAGTTAAGGCTACCCTATTAGGGGATTTTAAAACTGTTGAAGTGGTTAGAGATCAACAAGTATTACAATGATCTATTAATAGCACTCAATGCTAATACAGATCCATTTAGCCTCCTCTTTTCCTTCTGCACATTCACTTTGTAGGTATCTCTTCTCTCTTTTGGTCTGCAAAGAATTATGTATCACTTCCCTAGGATACACACTCACAATTGTTGCCAACAACCTCAGAAAGAAACACAACATCGACCGTATAGGAAACATACAGGTCGGTAGCAAAAACCCTAAACCCTAAACCTGTTAGGTTAAGCAATTCAAACGGTTCGATCCTGACCATTGAATCCTACTGCATTAAATGCAACAATCTTGAATCGATCTCAATACATTCTCCATCATCCATTATCCATTGATTTCTTGGCGACTAATAACCCAACATGCGTTATCACCATTTGAAAGACTTCGCACATTCTCGAGGTAGATAGGAATAGTCTTCTTCATGCAAGATTCTTCACGCACACAGAGCTTTACGTGGCAACACGACCTGTCCTCCATCATACTGCTAACTCATCACACAAAATTACTGATTGAGTCACACAAACTTGAGATACTCCAATCGGAATTCTTGAAATGGAAGCTACCTACCAACCGGTAGTCATACAATGCTTCCAGGTGCCGGTTGCCATAACTACATGCTGGTTCACCTTGAACAAATATACCGCTTCACTTTGAACAAATATGCCACTTCACTTTTGCATATAAACCAGTTCATACATATGTCGATTCCTCTCTCTTTTCACCTATCACATGTGCTGGTTCACACCATGTCTCACATTGACATCAATGACAACATACAATATCATTATGTCTTCATGTGAATTCACCTACTGCCAACAATCTGCCCCTTTGGCATTGATGGCAATATACAAAGATATCTCTCCGCTTCACTCCTTCACCCCTATTTGCTGCAGATATCTTTTCTGCTTCACTCCTTCTCCCCCTTTGACAACAACGCCAAAGTGCAGGTACAAGTATCTTTGTTCCATCATGCTGCTCCCCCTGAGGAGTAGCATCCTTGAACAGATCAATGAACCAAAATTTGTCTTTCTAGTACCTGACTGATGTGGAACAATTATTTTTAGTTCACATCCTGAAGGGGCAATACCCCTAATTCAACTATCAAATGCACAAATGTTGTCTTTGGGAGAGGCTTGGTTAATATGTCTGCTAACTGCTCCTTACTGGACACATGCTCCAGTGCAATTTCTTTATTCTAAAACTTTTCCGTCAAGAAATGATACTTAAGCTCAAAATGCTTGGTTCTAGAATGTAAAACCGGATTCTTTGATATATTGATAGCACTTGTGTTATCACAGAATATGCTTACCGGTTCAGATATAGGGATCTTGAAGTCTTTTAGTACATGCTTCATCCAGATTGTCTGAGTGCAGTTCATGAAAGCTGCAACATACTTCGCTTCCACTATAGACTAAGAGATACAACTCTGCTTTTTACTCATCCCTGAGACTAGTCTACCACCGAGAAAGAATGCACCACCAGTTCTGCTTTTTTGGTCATCCACATTTCTTGCCCAATTAGCATCTGTGAACACTTTCAGACTGAAACTATTGCTGTATGGGTACCACAATCCATAGTCAATCATTCCCTTCAGATACCTAAGAATCCGCTTGACTGCAATCAAGTGAGATTCTCTTGGACTCTTCTGGAACCTTGCAGTAATGCCAACTGCATGTACAATATCCTGTCTACTATGCACTACATAATGCAACTTACCAATCATTAATCAGTATTCCTTCTCATCAACTTGTGCGGAATCATCCTCTTTTGTCAATTTGCAACTAGTCACCATCAGTGTACCAACCGGTTTGCTATCTTCCATGCCAAAAGTCTTCAACACCTCTTCGACATATTTGGACTAAGTGATGAAGATTCCATCTTCCATCTACTGGATCTATAGTCCAATGAAGAACTTAATCTCCCCTATGAGTGACATTTGAAACTCTTTCTTCATCTCATTAGCAAACTCATGACTCGTCTTGTCATCTCCACCAAAGATGATGTCATCAACAAAAACTTCACAGATTAGGATTTGATCTCCTTCAGACTTCAAGTAGATATTGCTACCTTCACTTGTTCTCTCAAATCCAATCTTCACAAGATGGGAATGTAGGCACTCATACCATGCCCTAGGTGCTTGCTTTAGACCATATAATGCTTTATGTAGCCTACATACCATGTCACTATCTTCAGATAGGGAAAACCCATCTGGTTGCTCAATATACACCTCCTCTTCAAGTACACCATTTAGGAATGTAGATTTTTTATCCATTTGATATACCTTGAACCTCTTACAAGCTGCATATGCAAGAAGCATACGAACTCCTTCCAATCTGGCTACAGGAGCAAAGGTTTCCCCATAGTCTTCTCCTTCTTCTTGAGCATATCCTTTGCATATCAATCTGGCTTTATTACTAATCACTGTGCCATCCTCATTCAACTTATTTCTGAAAACCCATTTGGTGCCAATAACATTTTTATGCTCTGGTCTGGGTACCAAGGACCATGTACCATTTTTCTCTATCTGGTCAAGTTCTTCCATTGCCTTGATTCAGTCTTCATCTTTATGAGCCTCTTTGAATGACTTAGGCTCAAATTCAGAGGTCATACATGAGTTTTCTCTGATCTTTCTTCTAGTAAGGATTCCTGCATCCTTATCACCTATGATTTTCTTGGGATCATGATTCAACTTGACATACTAAGGAATGGTCTTAACTGGTTCTTCTTTCTTTTCTTCTTCATCCTAATCTTCATCAGTATCAGCATTCATTGGTTCAGGAACACTGTTACTGGTACTCGGTTCACTGACAACCGGTTCCCAGAAGGTTGCAACCGATTCATTTATAGCTTGCTCACTACCAATTTCCTCAGTCTTCTCAAAGGATTCATCAACTCTTACATTGATGCTTTCCATAATTCTCTGAGTCCTATTGTTGTAGCACTTGAAGGCTTTACTCTTGGTGGAATATCCTAGAAATATTCCCTCATCACATTTAGCTTCAAATTTGCCCTGATGTTCACTCCTCTTGATGTAACATTTGCTACCAAATACCTTAAATTATTTAACCATAGGTGTCTTACCGGTCCAATACTCATAAGGAGTTTTGTCCTTACCCTTTTTGATGAGTACCCGGTTCATAGTGTAGACTGCAGTGCTCACCGCTTCTCTCCAAAATGTGTGAGCTACCTTTCCTTGAATCAAGATGGTTCTAGCTACTTCAACCACCATCCGCCTATTCCTCTCTGCTAGGCCATTCTATTGTGGAGTATGAGGGGTAGACAACTGTCTCTTGATGTCGAATTCTTCACAATACTTGTTGAATTCACCGGAAGTGAATTCCCCTCATTGATCACTTCTGAGACACTTGATCCTTTTGTCACTTTCCTTCTCCACTAATGCTTTGAAAGCTTTGAAATGTACAAAGGCTTTAGACTTGTCTTTCAAGAATGTGACCCACATCATTCTTGAGCAGTCATCAGTGAGAATCATGAAGTACCTATTACCCTGCACACGTCTAGTTTTCATAGGACCACATAAGTCAGTATGCACAAGATCAAGAAAATTGTCAGTAGTGAAAGATTTACCTTTAAAGGTTGAGGAAGACATTTTCCCCAATTGACACTCTCTGCATAAGGTATTGTCCGGTTTGCTCAACACCGGCAACCCTCTAACTGCCTTGATCTTACTAGCCTTTACAATGTTATCAAAGTTTACATGGCAGAGTCTCCTATGCCATATCCAACTATCATCAAGCTTAGCCATAATACATGTACTTATATTTGCATTCAGATGAAATAAGTTACCTTTAGTCTGCATGCCAGTCGCCACCAATTTACCATCTTTTCCCTTGATTCTGCAAGCTCCATTCTTGAATTTCAGAGTGAGGCCACTGTCATTTAGCTAGGCAACACTTAGAAGCTTGTGTTTGAGACCATCAACCCAGTACACATTGTTAGCACTACTTTTACATTCAAAGAGATGGACCCTCTACCTTTGACCATGCATGGTGCATCATTGCCAAAGTGAACCACACCACCATCATACTCCTCTAAGGACAAAAACTTGCTCCGGTCACCAGTCATATGGTGAGAACAACCACTGTCAATGATCCACTCATTGGAATCATCAAACTGAGAGACAAGAGCCTTCTTGTCTGCCACAACTTCCTTTACAACAACAAACACAATGTCTTCATTCTCTTCATCTCCTGATTCCTCATCTATGACACCTTCATCAACTACCACAAAACGATTTCTCTGGTTTCCTCCTTTGAATTTCTTGAACCTTTCCAGTTTATCCTTGTTGTCACTATTAGAAAAGTTCATATCAATATGTCCTATCCAGTTACAGGAGAAACATTTCAAAGGTAGCTTACCTTTGTATTTACTAGTTCCTTTTGAGAATTTCCTGGCAAGAAGTGCTTCAAATTCCATCAAAAACTCTACATCATTCATTTCTCTGCTATGATTAGGTTCCCCACTAGTGCTAGCCTCTTTTCCTTTTCTAGAAGGTATAGCAGAGGCTCTAAAAGTTGATTTTGTCTTTTGAACACTGCCATCAAAACTATTCAGCTCATAGGCTGTCAACCTCGCTATGATGGAGTCCAAGGACACCTTAGACTTGTCTATTGATCTCAACTCCTGAATAGCAGTGACCCTTATTGCATAGACCAGCAACAGGGATCTCAGGACTTTACTTACCACAGTGGAATCTTCTATTTTGCCACCTGCACTTTTTATTTCTCCAACAACTATTTTGATTCTTATTCCATACTGCTACATGGTCTCTCCTTCAACCATCCGCATGTCTTAAAACTTCCCTTTTAGGTTTTCTTCCTTAGCCTATTTTACGAGCTCATCACCACCATAGATATTTTCAAGAGCATCCCATACCTCCTTGGGATTTGCCTTGTCCTAAACATCAATAAACTCAATGTCAGATAGACGAGTGATGATGGCTTCCATGACTTGCCCATTTTCTTGTATTTCTCTCTTTTGGTCATCAGTGAGAGTACCGGTACGAACAACATATACATTTTTAACATAACTCCAGTGTTGAACACTCATGATTTTGATGAATATCTTCATCCTGTCTTTCCATATACCAAAATTTTCCCTGTTAAACTTTGGACCTTCCCTCTTCATCATTTGACTAGGATCTTATCCTCAAGCGGTTAAGCTTACAACATAGAGGACCTGGAGGTGCTCTGATACCAATTGATAACTCAATGATGAAACACTAGTACCAAACCAGTACTGAGAGGAGGGGGGGTGAATCAGTACAAACACAAATACAGTCGAAAACCGGTTTGACAACAAATACTCCAAATGACTGACAAACAGGGATACCAGTCATGAACTAGTCACTCAATAAGCTTTCCTCTTAGGTCAATACTAAAGTATCATTATATTCTCATGCATAAACAGGTAAACTTAATTGTCAAATCTTCACAATAGTGAGTTCAATATGTTTTATAGATAGGCATAAAACATAGAACCTTTATGTGCTTAACAGGTAAAACAAAGCATCACAAGACAAAAGTATTTCACATGACACACATATTTTTCTGTGGAAACCCAACTGGGAAAAACCATGGTGGGGATGAATACCCACAAGCTGCTTTTTGAACTCTTTAGAAGTCTATTCTGTTAGGAGCCTTGTCTGGTTAAGGACATTACAATAGGTTCTGGTAGGAACCGATCCTGCTAGGGATCACCCGGTTAAGCGATACCTGGTTAAGGGTTAAACCCGGTAGGGTCACCTTGTTAAAGGATTTCAAGAACTCAATAGCTGAAAGGTTTTCCTAAGCTCTATAGCTTCTCAGAAGTCATTAGCCTCGAGATACCCGGTTAAGGGATTTGAATCAAGCCGGTTAAGACCACCTGATTTAAGGGATTTTGAATCAAGCCAGTTAAGGCTACCCTGTTACGGGATTTTACAACTGTTGAAGTGGTCAGAGATCAATAGGTATTACAATGATCTTTTAACAACACTCAATGCTAATGCAGATCTGTTTAGGCTCCTCTTTTCCTTCTGCACATTCACTTTGCATGTATCTCTTCTCTCTTTTGGTCTGGCAAGAATTACGTATCACTTCCCTTGGATAAACACTCACAACTATTGCCAATAACCTCAGAAAGAAACACAACATCGACCGTATAGGAAACATATAGGTCGGTAGCAAAAACCCTAAACCCTAAACCTGTTAGGTTAAGCAATTCAAATGGTTCGATCCTCACCATTGAATCCTACTGCATTAAATGCAACAATCTTGAATCGATCTCAAGACATTCTCCATCATCCATTATCCACTGATTTCTTCGTGGCTAATAACCCATCACGCGTTATCACCGTTTGATAGACTTCACACATTCCCGAGGTAGATAGGAATAGTCTTCTTCATGCAAGATTCTTCACGTGCACAAAGCTTTACGTGGCAACACGATCTATCCTCCATCATACTGCTAACTCATCACACAAAGATCACTGATTGAGTCACATAGACTTGAGGTACTCCAACCGGAAATCCTGAAATGGAAGCTACCTACCAACCAGTAGTCATACAATGCTTCCAGGTGCCGGTTCCCATAACTACATGCCTATTCACCTTGAACAAATATGCCACTTCACTTTGAACAAATATGCCGCTTCACTTTGGCATAAACACCGGTTCATACATATGTTGATTCCTCTCTCTTTTCACCTATCACATGTGCTGGGTCACACCATGACTCACATTGACATCAATGACAACATACAATATCATTATGTCTTCATGCCAATTCACATACTGCCAACAATCTCCCCCTTTGGCATTCATGGCAATATACAAAGATATCTCTCCACTTCACTCCTCCCTTATTTGCTATAGATATCTTTTCTGCTTCACTCCTTCTCCCCCTTTGACAACAATGCCAAAGTGTAGGTAAAAGTATCTCTATTCCATCATGCTACTCCCCCTAAGGAGTAGCATCCTTGAACACATCAATCAACCAAAATTTGTCTTTCCTGTACCTAACTGATGTGGAACAATTATTTTTAGTTCACATCCTGAAGGGGCAATACCCCTAATTCACCTCTCAAATGCACAAATGTTGTCTTTGGGAGAGGCTTGGTGAATATGTCTGCTAACTGCTCCTTACTGGACACATGCTCCAGTGCAATCTCTTTATTCTAAACCTTTTCCCTCAAGAAATGATACTTAAGCTCAAAATGCTTGGTTCTAGAATGTAAAACTGGATTCTTTGATATATTGATAGCACTTGTGTTATCACAGAATATGCTTACCAGTTCAGATATAGGGATCTTGAAGTCTTCTAGTACATGCTTCATCCAGATTGTCTGAGTGCAGTTCATGAAAGCTGCTACATACTTCACTTCCACTATAGACTAAGAGATACAACTCTTCTTTTTACTCATCCCTGAGACTATTCTACCACCGAGAAAGAATGCACCACCAGTTGTGCTCTTTTGGTCATCCACATTGCCTGCCCAATTAGCATCTGTGAACACTTTCAGACTGAAACTATTGCTGTATGGGTACCACAATCCATAGTCAACTGTTCCCTTTAGATACCTAAGAATTTGCTTGACTGCAATCAAGTAAGATTCTCTTGGACTCTTCTGGAACCTTGCAGTAATGCCAACTGCATGTACAATATCCTATCTACTATGCACTACATAATGCAACTTACCAATCATTGATCAGTATTCCTTCTCATCAACCAGTGCAGAATCATCCTCTTTTGTCAGTTTGCAACCAGTCACCATCAGTGTACCAACCGGTTTGCTATCTTTAATGCCAAAAGTCTTCAACACCTCTTCAACATATTTGGACTAATTGATGAAGATTCCATCTTCCATCTACTAGATCTGTAGTCCAATGAAGAACTTAATCTCCCCTATGAGTGACATTTGAAACTCTTTCTTCATCTCATTAGCAAACTCATGACTCATCTTGTTGTCTCCACCAAAGATGATGTCATCAACAAAAACTTCACAGATTAGGATTTGATCTCCGTCAGACTCCATGTAGATATTGCTATCTTCACTTGTTCTCTCAAATCCAATCTTCACAAGATGGGAATGTAGGCACTCATACCATGCCCTAGGTGCTTGCTTTAGACCATATAATGCTTTATGTACCCTACATACCATGTCACTATCTTCAGATAGGGCAAACCCATCTGGTTGCTCAATATACACCTCCTCTTCAAGTACACCATTTAGGAATGTAGATTTTACATCCATTTGATATACCTTGAACCTCTTACAAGCTGCATATACAAGAAGGATACGAACTCCTTCCAATCTGGCTATAGGAGCAAACGTTTCCCCATAGTCTTCTCCTTCTTCTTGAGCATATCCTTTGCATATCAATCTGGCTTTATTACTAATCACTGTGCCATCCTCAATCAACTTATTTCTGAAAACCCATTTGGTGCCAATGACATTTTTATGCTCTAGTCTAGCTACAAAGGACCATGTACCATTTTTCTCTATCTAGTCAAGTTCTTCTTCCATTGCCTTGATTCAGTCTTCAACTTTATGAGCCTCTTTGAATGACTTAGGCTCAAATTCAGAGGTCATACATGAGTTTTCTCTGATCTTTCTTCTAGTAAGGATTCCTGCATCCTTATCACCTATGATCTGCTTGGGATCATGATTCAACTTGACATACCAAGGAATGGTCTTAACTGGTTCTTCTTTCTTTTCTTCTTCATCCTAATCTTCATCAGTATCAGCATTCATTGGTTCAGGCACACTGTTACTGGTACTCGATTGACTGACAACCGGTTCCCAGAAGGTTGCAACTGGTTCATTTATAGCTTGCTCACTGCCGGTTTCCTCAGTCTTCTCAGAGGATTCATCAACTCTTACATTGATGCTTTCCATAATTCTCTGAGTGCTATTGTTGTAGCACTTGAAAGCTTTACTCTTGGTGGAATATCCTAGAAATATTCCCTCATCACATTTAGCTTCAAATTTGCCCTAATGTTCACTACTCTTGATGTAACATTTTCTACCAACTACCTTAAATTATTTAACCATAGGTGTCTTACCGGTCCAATACTCATAAGGAGTTTTGTCCTTACCCTTTTTGATGAGTACTCGGTTCATAGTGTAGACTGCAGTGCTCACCGCTTCTCTCCAAAAGGTGTGAGCTACCTTTCCTTGAATCAACATGGTTCTAGCTGCTTCAACCACTGTCTGCTTATTCCTCTCTGCTAGGCCATTCTGTTGTGGAGTCCGAGGGGCAGACAACTCTCTCTTGATGCCCAATTCTTCACAATACTTGTTGAATTCACCGGAAGTGAATTCCCCTCATTGATCAATTCTCAGACACTTGATCCTTTTGCCTCTTTCCTTCTCCACTAATGCTTTGAAAGCTTTGAATTTCACAAAGGCTTCAGACTTGTCTTTCAAGAATGTGACCCACATCATTCTTGAGTAGTCATTAGTGAGAATCATGAAGTACGTATCACCCTACACACTTCTAGTTTTCATAGGACCACATAAGTCAGTATGCACAAGATCAAGAAAGTTGTCAGCAGAGAAAGATTTACCTTTAAAGGTTGAGGAAGACATTTTCCCCAATTGACACTCTCTGCATAAGGTATTGTCCAGTTTGCTCAACACCAGCAACCCTCTAACTGCCTTGATCTTACTAGCCTTTACAATGTTATCAAAGTTTACATGGCAGAGTCTCCTATGCCATATCCAACTATCATCAAGCTTAGCCATAATACATGTATATATATTTGCTTTCAGATGAAATAAGTTACCTTTAGTCTGCATCCCGGTGGCCACCAATTTACCATCTTTTCCCTTGATTCTGCAAGCTCCATTCTTGAATTTCAGAGTGAGGCCACTGTCATTTAGCTAGGCAACACTTAGAAGCTTGTGTCTGAGACCATCAACCCAGTACACATTGTCAGCACTACTTTTACATTCAAAGAGATGGACCCTCTACCTTTGACCATGCATGGTGCATCATTGCCAAAGTGAACCACACCACCATCATACTCCTCTAAGGACAAAAACTTGCTCCAGTCACTAGTCATATGGTGAGAACAACCACTGTCAATGATCCACTCATTGGAATCATCAAACCGAGAGACAAGAGCCGTCTTGTCTGCCACATCTTCCTTTACAACAACAAACACAATGTCTTCATTCTCTTCATCTTCTGATTCCTCATCTATGACACCTTCATCAACTGCCACAAAATGATTTCTCTGGTTTCCTCCTTTGAATTTCTTGAACCTTTCCGGTTTATCCTTGTTGTCACTATTAGAAAAGTTCATATCAATATGTCCTATCCAGTTACAATAGAAACGTTTCAAAGGTAGCTTACCTTTGTATTTACTAGTTCCTTTTGAGAATTTCCTGGCAAGAAGTGCTTCAAATTCCATCAAAAACTCTACATCATTCATTTCTCTACTATGATTAGGTTCCCCACTAGTGCTAGCCTATTTTCCTTTTCTAGAAGGTATAGCAAAGGCTCTAAAAGTTGATTCTGTCTTTTGAACACTGCCATCAAAACTATTTATCTCATAGGCTGTCAACTTGGCTATGATGGAGTCCAAGGACACCTTAGACTTGTCTATTGATCTTAACTCCTGAATAGCAGTGACCCTTATTTCATAGACCAGCAACAGGGATCTCAGGACTTTACTTACCATAGTGGAATATTCTATTTTGCCACCTGCACTCTTTATTTCTCCAACAACTATTTTGATTTTTATTCCATACTGCTGAATGGTCTCTCCTTCAACCATTTGCATGTCTTCAAACTTCCCTCTTAGGCTTTCTTCCTTGGCCTATTTTACATGCTCATCACCACCATATATATTTTCAAGAGCATCCCATACCTCCTTGGGACTTGCCTTGTCCTAAACATCCATAAACTCAATGTCAGATAGACGACTGATGAGGGCTTCCATGACTTGCCCATTTTCTTGAATCTCTCTCTTTTGGTCATTGGTGAGAGTACCGGTATGAACAACATATACATTTTTAACATAACTCTAGTGTTGGACACCCATGATTTTGATGAATATCGTCATCCTGTCTTTCCATATACCAAAATTTTCCCTGTTAAACTTTGGACCTTCCCTCTTCATCATTTGACTAGGATCTTATCCTCAAGCGATTAAGCTTACAACACAGAGGACCTGGAGTTGCTCTGATACCAATTGATAACTCAATGATGAAACACTAGTACCAAACCGGTACTAAGAGGAGGGGGGGTGAATCAGTACAAACACAAATACAGTCCAAAACCAGTTTGACAACAAATACTCTAGATGACTGACAAACAGGGATACCGATAAAACAGAGTGCAACTGGTAACATCTAGTACAACTCAATCAGTCATGAACTAGTCACTCAATAAGCTTTCCTCTTAGGTCAATACTACAGTATCATTATATTCTCATGCATAAACAGGTAAAATTAATCATCAAATCTTCACAATAGTGAGTTCAATATGTTTTATAGATAGGCATAAAACATAGAACCTTTATGTGCTTAACAGGTAAAACAAAGCATCACAAGACAAAAGCATTTCACATGACACACATATTTTTCCTGTGGAAACCCAACTGGGAAAAACCATGGTGGGAATGAATACCCACAAGCTACTTTTTGAACTCTTTAGAGGTCCGTTCTATTAGGAGCCTTGTCCAGTTAAGGACATTACAATAGGTTCTGGTAGGAACCGATCCTGCTATGGATCACTCGGTTAAGGGATACCTGGTTAAGGGTTAAACCCGGTAGGGTCACCTTGTTATAGGATTTCAAGAACTCAATAGCTGAAAGGTTCTCCTAAGCTCTATAGCTTCTCAGAAGTCATTAGCCTTGAGATACCCGGTTAAGGGATTTGAATCAAGCCGGTTAAGACCACCCAATTTAAGGGATTTTGAATCAATCTAGTTAAGGCTACCCTGTTAGGGGATTTTACAACTGTTGAAGTGGTTAGAGATCAATAGGTATTACAATGATCTATTAACAACACTCAATGCTAATGCAGATCTGTTTAGGCTCCTCTTTTCCTTCTGCACATTCACTTTGCAGGTATCTCTTCTCTCTTTTGGTCTGGCAAGAATTACGTATCACTTCCCTTGGATACACACTCACAATTGTTGCCAACAACCTCAGAAAGAAACACAACATCGACCGTATAGGAAACATACAGGTCGGTAGCAAAAACCCTAAACCTTAAAACCTGTTAGGTTAAGCAATTCAAATGGTTCGATCCTGACCATTGAATCCTACTGCATTAAATGCAGCAATCTTGAATCGATCTCAAGACATTCTCCATCATCCATTATCCACTGATTTCTTGGTGGCTGATAACCCATCACACGTTATCAGCATTTGACAGACTTCACACATTCCTGAGGTAGATAGGAATAGTTTTCTTCATGCAAGATTCTTCACACGCACAAAGCTTTATATGGCAACACGATCTATCCTCCATCATACTGCTAACTCATCACACAAAGATCACTGATTGAGTCACACAGACTTGAGGTACTCCAACCGGAAATCCTGAAATGCAAGCTACCTACCAACCGGTAGTCATACAATGCTTCCAGGTGCCGGTTCCCATAACTACATGCCGGTTCACCTTGAACAAATATGCCACTTCACTTTGAACAAATATGCTGCTTCACTTTGGCATATAAACCAATTCATACATATGCTGGTTCCTCTCTCTTTTCACCTATCACATGTGCCGGTTCACACCATTTCTCACATTGACATCAATGACAACATACAATATCATTATGTCTTCATGTCGGTTCACATACTACCAACATAATTTAACTCTAGTCCTCCCCATTGGATTTTCATCCCCATGCCTCAATTTGAATGTTGGAGGTTGGCCTCATTTGTCCAATCTGTTACATCATGGTCTAGATTAGGACCAAGATGATCAACTCTCGTTGGTCCCAAGTATTTTTATGACCTTATAACAATAGATTCTTTGTATCATCATGACCTAGAAAACATCGAATCTGTTTATCCTAGATATTCAGAGGACTAGGGTGAACCTCATTGATCCTGATAATTCTACATTAACTTTATGTCATAGGTTCTAATATATTTCAACTTCAATGGATGGACATGGATTTTGGGTACCTAAGGGTTCTCTTTCTTTTTAAGAAACATTACCTATAGAGAAGACTATGTTATCACACCAGAGAGTTGGCCACATTGGAGAAAAGGGTCTAAGAACCTTGAAAAATAAATAGCTTGTTGAAGGTTTGAATGATTGTAATCCTGACTTGGATTTCTGTAAGCATTGTATTTATAGTAAATAAAACCACACTCAATTTAACTCAAGTTTTCATTAAACTTGTGGTGTTTTGGATCTTATTCAATTCTAATGTGTTTGGACCTATAGATGTTCCTTCCATTCGAAAATCCACATATTACATTTCATTTATTAATTATTTTAGTAGAAGGCCATGGGTATACTATCTAAAGAGTAAATCTGAAGTTTTGAGTCATTTTAAATAATTTAAAATAATGATTGAGTTGTAGACTGAAAAGAAAATTAAATATTTGTGGATTGTTAATAGCAGTGAATTTTGATCTAATAATTTTGATAAATTATGTAAAGACTAAGGAATTAATATATAGAAGACAAATCCATATTCTCCATAGTAGAATGAAGTTGCAGAAAGAATGAACATGATAGTGATGGATAGGGCTAGGAGTATGGTGAGTGGTGTTGGTCTAGAACAAAAATTTTGGGTTGAAGCTATTGCCACCTAATTAACAGGTCTTCTATATCAGCTCTTGTTTATAAAATGCTTATGGAAGCATGGTCAGGTCAGAAGCCTTTATTGAGACATCTTAGAGTTTTTTGTTGCGAGACATATGCAGATATGCCAACGGAGAAGCACAAAAAGTTGGAGAAAATGACATTGAAATGTATCTACATCGGGTATAGTTATGGTGTGATAGGATACAAGCCTTGGGACCCTCATTGAACAAAAGGTAATACATAGTAGAAGTGTTATTTTTAGAAAAATTGTCTCCTTTTGTTATATTGCAACAAGAATTGACTAAACAGGAAGATGTGATTCAATTCCCTTCTACGCCTGAAAGAGTTGAATCGAGACCAATTGATAGGAAATAAGTTGAGGAGAGGTCATCTAGCTCTGAATCTTCAAAAGAGGAGAAAGAACCTCAAACTCAACTTGTTTGAAGGCTTGCAAGACATAGACAACCACTTGAAAGTTTTTCACTTGATGATTGGAGATGTATTTTTATTTTTGAATACTAATGTAGATGAACCTAGATTTGTAGAAGAGGCATTAAGTATGAATGATGTAGAATCCTAGAAGATTTCTATGGAAGAAGAAATGATAGCTTTGAAAAATAATGATACATGGGATCTTGTATCATTTCCTGAAGGACGAAAACTATTGGTTTTAAATGGGTATTTAAAAAAATGATTGGTTTAGATGGAGGAATTGAGAAGTATTAAGCAAGTTTGGTTGCAAAAGGCTATTCTCAAGTTGAGGGTGTTGATTATGGTGAGATATTTTCTCCTACTATAAAAATGACATCCATTAGATTTTTTCTTTCTATTCTTGTTCCTTATAATTTAGAGGTTGAGCAAATGAATGTGAAAAATACTTTTCTTCATGGTGATTTGGAAGAAGATACTTATATGACACAAACAACGCACCATGTGACTATAGGTAAAATTAATTTGGTCTATAAATTAAAGAAATCTTTGTATGGCCTCAAAAAAAATCCTACTGCTACCATAAATTTGAGACATGTGTTTTTAGTTTGAGATTTGAGTGTTCTAAATTAGATCACTGTGTTTATTATAAATTTGGTGGTGATTATTTCCTATACATTAGATTCTATATTGGTATGATTTCAAAACTATTGTCTCAACTTGCTGCAAAATTTGAAATGAAAGATATTGGTGTAGCGAAATACATTGTTGGGATATAAATTAATAGAGATAAACTGAATAGAAAGCTATGGCTAGGCTATAGAAAGCTATGTCTAGGCTAGAGTAAGAATGTGAATTCAATTTTAGGAAGGTTCAACTTGCAAGATTGTAAATCATTAGAGAAATATTCACCACCTTTACCAATCCTCGAAACGTTTATTTTTCTTTCTTGTCTATAATTTAACCATTGCTTTAAACTATTTAAATTGACTGAAAACTTTAGATTTACTCTTTAGAAAGTATATCCATGTCCTTATACTAACATCATAAATAAATGAAACATAATATGTGGATTTTCCAATGGAAGGAACATCTACAAGACCAAAGACATCAAAATGAATAAGATCCAAAACACCATAACTTTTATGAGAACTCAATTAAAATTGAACGCAATTTTGTTTTTCATAAATGCTATTCTCAGAAAAACAAAATTCAAGATTACATCATTCAAAACTTCAACAAGGTTTTCATTTTTCAAGGTCCTTAGACCCTTTTCTCCACTATCACCAAGTCTATGGTGCCATAACATAATTTTCTTTGCATGTAACTTTTCTTAAGAAGAAAGAGAACCCTTAGGTACCCAAAAGCCATGTCCATTCGCTAAAGGTGAAACCCTAAAATCTTCTAAGAAAGTATCCATAGATTTACTTTAGGAGAAGTGCTATTACACTCAACTGTGTATGTCTCTAGCTTATACAAAGTTCTAAATTTGACACCTCCAGCAATCACCATAGCACCCTTAAAAATCTTACATCCTATAGTAGAAAAGACTACCTCCACACCTGCATCTATATACTTGCTCACAAATAATAAATTTCTTTTTCATCTAGGGATATTCAACACATCGATAAGCTTTTTTATTCTACCATTAGGAAACCTAATCCTAACTTTACCCCGACCATCAATATTTAAATTTGAATCATCACCCAAGTATACCTTACCTCTATTAAATTATTCATATTAAAAAAATCAATCTCTATTGGAATTCATATAAAAAGATGCACCTGAGTCAATTAACCATGCATTATTACCAGTATGAGTAGCCACATTTGCAATGAATGTGTCACCATTTTCCTTCTTAGACTCAGAATTAAAATGAAACTTCTTTGCTTTTCTTCTTCTTTTCTTCTTTGTTTTCCTTACCGATGTGATTTGATTTACTGTAATTCTGGCAAATAAATTTGGACTTTCTAGGAGATTTCGATCTCCTTTTGGATTTGGACTTATTGTGCTTCTCATTCTTCTTGCCTTTTTCCTTAGGTCTTCCATGAATAGTTAGGGATTCCTTCAAACTAATGGATACCTTCCTTCAAATCCCTTCACCAAGTAGGGTACCCACCACATCTTTAGGCTTCAAAATAATAGAAGTACTTTTGATAGATAGAACAAGAGAATCCCATGAATTAGGAAAATAACAAAGCAACATTTGACATTTCTCCTCTTCAGCCATCTTAACAGCAACAAATACAAATTGATCCACCAACATATTAAATGCTTCTAGGTGGTCTATAACTTGTCCACCCTCTTCCATTATCAAGGAATACAATTTCTTCCATAAGAAAATATGATTCAAGGGTATATGCACAAATTTGTGGTACCAAAAAGGTGCCACACTTCAAAAAAAAATTAAAAAGTGCATAAGGCGCATGCACTATAGGGCGCGTGCCCTATAGTACGCATGCCTTATAAGGCATGTGCCCTATGTGCATTGTAAACTTCAGAAAAACCCTACTCTGCATTTTGGATGCATTTTGCATTCCAAACCCATGTTTTGGCCTTTTTGGGTGCCATTTTCTTGCGCTCGCCCTTTGTAAAAGCTTGAAATTGGGCACTAAGTTGTCCACCTCTCATCAAAATGCCACCACGCCATCAAAGAGCTTGAAGAGGTATGTATTTTTATTTTCTTATTTTCATTTTTTTTATTAGTTTGAAGATTAAACTAGGTTTATTGATTTAAATTTATTTTCATTATCAAGAAATAAGATTAGACAAGAAAATGTTGAAAACACTCAATCACCTCCTCATGAAGATCATATTGAAGAAGAAGAACATCAATCACCTCCTCATGAAGACCATATTGAATAATAAGCACATCAAGAACCTCCTACAATCCCTAGACATCCCATAGGTACAAAAGAAAACCTATTAGGTCAAATAGAAAATAGCCAAAAAGAGCTTGAAGGTTTAATCATAAGGCTAAAAGATCCCATTGGAACAAACTCCCATAGGACAAACCTTGCTAGTTCTTTGCAATCTACTGTATCTCACATACAATCTGTGAGTGGGAAAATAAATTTTTGGTCCCGTAAGAAGGAAGAACAAAAGAAATTTTATGCTGACAAATTATCATATGCGGCAGTGAAGAGAAAGAAAATTAATAAATTTGACTTGTGTGCTCTTTTTACGGACCCCCGAACGAATCAACCTTTACACCCTGGATGTAGGAGATTCCCTATTCATTGGTGTCATCATGAAGGGATTAAGAACAATTTTTGGGATAGGTTGTGGATGGTATTTGATCAGCCCCCATGCAATAATCATGAGGTGCCCCAATACTTTTTGAGAAAACTGTACTGTGAGTTTATCCTTAATGAGATCCCAAACTATTTTGATTTTCTAGATTTCCAAGGTAGAGGTAGGGGTTCCTCGCATGATAGAGAGGGTGCACAGCGTGATCCAAATCTCCCACCAAGACCATTTTCCAGACCTATGGTGGAGCATGTTATTATTCATTCCATTGTGAAGGAAAGTATTGAGGTCGAAACTCTAGACTCGATTAGCTCACTCACTTAGACCCTTATACAATATGTTAGGCCTCTAGTAGAGGGTGATGCGAGTGGTGATGTTGATTCTTCTAAGCATCGAGTTCCAGCTCATTTTTGTCGATCTTCTAGTTCTCTTTGCACATATGATCCTAATAATTCAGAGAATGCATGTGCACAAGCGGGATTTGCTATAGAGAACATTGTCATGACAGAATCCTTGCTGAATGAAACATTTGGCATTGATACCCAGGTGAATTTCATTACAAGTTAATTTCATTCTTTTTATTAAATCTTATATGTAAATTTGAGAATATATCTAAATTAGTAGATTATTATGATAAAAATCAGGGTCAAAGTGTTCACAATACTAGCAACATTCCCGCAGCACCCTTTTTCACTACTTCTTTGACTCCACAGGTATACAACAAGTGAAAAAATATAATTATTATATGTAGATAGTTGAACCTTATGTGAATGATTTTCTAATTACTCATTTTGGATGTCAAATAGATTGATGCTAGAGCTTCAACATCAACACCTCATAGTGTATTTCATCGACAATCTTTCACCCAGGTAAACAATTTATCTTTAATGTTGTTATTAAATGATATAGATAGTTTTGGCGATTAATCAATATACTTTGTTTAATTTTCAGATGTTGACATCAGAGACTCCTCTTGTTGTCCATGCATCAATGGAGTGTGGTGTTGCTGCAGCAGTAGCAAGTTCAACTACTTTAACAGAAGTATGAGACATATTTGTAAATTTAGTAAATTTAGCATTACATTTGTTATCCTAATAATATGTTATTGAAAATTTTAACGATACTTGTATTTAGTTTAATTTATATTTTGATGCTTATAGGAGGGGCTTGTCACTCCAGATCATGAATGTGCACCTGTTGTGGATGAACATCATGATTATTTGTATGCGGTAAGTGACTATTCTATTATATGTCATTCTAAAATTCAATTTTTGTATGTGCTAACATCATTCTTTTCACTGTATCAGGTGGAGTTACAAAAAATTCTGGAGAGGAGGCCGAGTGGATGTACTCGAAAGACACCTGCATAATATACATCTCCATCCCCTCGATAGGCAAGGATATCTCATGATCTATTTCCTTCCCCTAGAGGGAAATGAATAGAATAGGGTCCTATGTTGTATGCCTATATGGCAATTTTGAACATATGTTTTGTATTACGAATATGTGATATTCTATTGCCATATGGCTTTTGGCAAGCTCCTATTTGACTTTATTGGATACCATGTTGTATGCCTATATGGAAAATTTGAACATATGTTTTGTATTACGAATATGTGACATTCTATGTCCATATGGCTTTTGGCAAGCCCCTATTTGACTTTATTGGATATCATGTTGTATGCCTTTATAGCAATTTTGAACATATTTTTTGTTTTATGAATATGTGAAATTCAAAGTCCATATGGCTTTGGCAAGCCTATTTGTTTGTATTGGATATATTTGATAGTTTTAATGGTATAAAATGTTGCATGGATTTGTAGCTTTTTGGTTAATGTAAATCATTTATCATGGTTATCCATAATTGCAGTACAAATGATTAGATGAATAATTGCACAAAGTTTATTGTTACTTAGGCTTTGAACCTAAATATGTGTTTGTAATCCAAGACACTACCACCCTGATGCGTACGAGCTGATGATTTTGTGCCACAACATGACCCCAAAGGATAAGACAAATCATTCTTATGATTAATGGGCGTTGAGAAATGCGATGCCGAATATTGACAACTTTGAGCAATTTGAGCACTAGGCTGATTTCACTACTAGGGTGTGGCCCGCAACGATCGGGCAAGTTGGAGAGGAAAAAGAAGGCATTCCTAGCATAAACTCAGCCACCCCGATGCGTACGAGTTGACGATTTGGTGCCACAATGAGCGGATTGAAAGATGGGGCATTGTGCAACTTTTCATTGAACTCATTTGACGCTTTTTATCGCAACCGAGAAAGAGTCACCATGAGCAACTGGATCTGAGTCTACCAAAACTAAGAGAGACTTTTTTAGAGTGCCATAACACAACCTCACGGGATCAATTGGATCATTCTTATGATTAACGGGCACCGAGAAATGTGATGCCGAATATTGATAACTTTGAGCAATTTGAGCACTTGGGCGATTTCGCTGCTAGGGTGTGTCCCGCAATGATCGGGCAAGTTGGAGAGAAAAAAGAAGGCATTCTTAGCACAAAATAGGCCACCCTGATGCATACAAGCTGACGGTTCAGTGCCACGACGAGCAGATTGAAATATGGGGCATTGTGCAACTTTTCATTGAACTCATCTCACGCTTTTTGTTGCAATTGAGAAAGAGTCGCTCGGAGCAACTAGATCTGAGTCTACCAAAACTGACAGAGGATTTTTTAGAGTGCCATAACACAACCCTATAGGATTAGATAGATCATTCTTATGATTAACGGGTGCCAAGAAACATGATGCCAAATATTGACAACTTTGAGCAATTAGAGCAATTGGGCGATTTCGCTGCTAGGGTGTGTCCCATAATGATCGGGTGAGTTGGAGAGAAGAAAGAAGGCATTCCTAGTGTAAACCCAACCACCCTGACATGTATGAGTTGACAATTCGATGTCAGGACGAGCGGATTGAAAGATGGGGCATTGTGCAACTTTTCATTGAACTCATCTAATGCTTTTTGTCACAACCGAGAAAGAGTCACCATGAGCAACTGGATCCAAGTCTACCAAAACCAAGAGAGGCTTTTTTAGAGTGCCATAACATGACTCCGCAGGATCAGATAGATTGTTCTTATGATTAACAGGCACCGAGAAACGCGATGCCAAATATTGACAACTTTGAGCAATTTGAGCAATTGGGCGATTTAGCTACTAGGGTGTGTCTCGTAACGATCGGGTGAGTTGGAGAGAAAAAAGAAGCCATTCCTAGCATAAACCCCACCACCCTGATGTGTACAAGCTAAAAATTTGGTGCCACAATGAGCGGATTGAAAGATGGGGCATTGTGCAACTATTCATTGAACTCATATGACGCTTTTTCTTGCAACCGAGAAAGAGTTGCCACGAGCAACTGGATCTGAGTCTACCGAAACCAAGAGGGGACTTTTAGAGTTCCATAACATGATCTTGCAAGATCAGATGGATCGTTCTTATGATTAACGGGCGCTGAGATACGCGATGTCGAATATTGACAACTTTGAGCAATTTGAGCACTTCGGCAATTTCGCTGCTAGGGTGTGTCACGCAACGATCAGGCGAGTTGGAGAGAAAAGAAAGGGAATTCCTTGTGTAAATCCAGCCACCCCGATGCATACGAGCTGATGGTTTGGTGCTGCGATGAGCGGATTGAATGATGGGGCATTGTGCAACTTTTCATTGAACTCATTTGACGCTTGTTGTTGCAACCGAGAAAGAGTCGCCATGAGCAACTGGATTTGAGTCTACCAAAACTGAGAGAGGATTTTTTAGAGTTCCATAACATGACCTCATAGGATTAGATGGATAGTTCTTATGATTAACGGGTGCCGAGAAACGCGATGCCAAATATTGACAACTTTGAGCAATTTGAGCACTTGGGCGATTTCACTGCTAGGGTGTGTCCCGCAACGATCAGATGAGTTGGAGAGAAAAAAGAAGGCATTCCTAGCATAAAACTGACCACCCCAATGTGTACGAGTTGATGGTTGGGTGCCACGACAATCGGATTGAAAGATGGGGCATTGTGAAACTTTTCATTGAACTCATCTGATGCTTTTTGTCGCAACCGAGAAAGAGTCGGCAAGAGCAATTGGATCCAAGTCTACTAAAACTGAAAGAGGATTTTTTAGAGTGCCATAACATGACCCCGTAGGACCAAATGAATTGTTCTTACATGTCACTAATATTGAGAAAAACCATGCCAAATTTTGATAATTTTTCACACTTTGAGTGATTGACAACAAATGAGCATTTTTTACATCTTTTACCATATTAGCAGGGTATACTTCATGAAATGATCCCATGTGATCTCTAATGGTCCAAAATTACATTATTTACATAAAATCACACAAAACAAGACAAAAACACAATTTTTTATATTACAATGCCTCGAGTAGTCAAAAATACAAGTCATGTACATATATCCAAATAAGATTGATATTACAATTTTTTACATTTACATTTAATCCAATGAACCATTTGGATCTGCTCTACTCTATATCATGTCTAGTATGGCCTCATGGTAAGACTCATGAACCTTCCATAGGTTCTTGTTTAGTAGTCTACCCCCATATCTGATCAAATGAACATTTGAAGCTACAACAAGGTTAGAATAATGAAGAATCTTCCTATGTGTCTCGAAGTCCTCGAACAACCACAAGTTAGGCTTCTTCACTGGGTACCTTCTAAGCCATGTACCAGTAACAACTACTGATCCTATGGGGTACTCAATATTTTCTCCATCTACCACAAGGCGATCCAATTTCTTTTTTGCATCCACACAACCACATAGGTAATAATTTGTTCCTTCTTCATTGTCTTTAGCTGCAATTACTGCATAAACATGTCCTGCAATGATAAAGTGAGAAGAATTTAGCAAACAACTAAGGTAAAATATTAAAGTACAAAAAATTGCATGTGGATAATTTACCTGGTTCGACTAAATATGACACATGGTCAAAGTCAATTGATACTTCCATCCATGTGAGTTGTAGTGCACTCAGAGGTCAGTATGTCTCAAGTGGGATTAGAGGTCTCATACACCATTCATCCACCCACTCCTTTGACTCACAATCATTATAAGCACCATATCTACATGAAGAACAATAACATGCCATCCGCTACCCATGGATAGTCCATGAACCCGCATTAGAGCTTTTGAAAGAGTGTAGCTCACTCGATCCTGTCAATGTATAATAATCTTCTAATTTTGCAATGTTAGTATCATCTACCAACCAAAAAAATCTGCGAACTAAAGACTTACCTTGATTACCTGGACCAATTGTACCATTGCACCATTGAACAATTGATTGTGCATCTTTCAAGTTTGCATTCCCTTTGTACTTTAACTCTTCTCGTGCTAAATCTCTTTTAATACATGCTCTTGCACCATCATGCTCCCCTTTTCCATGCCCAGCCTCAAAGAAATTCCACATTTTTTGAATAGAAGTCAACTTATGCATCCTACTCAACCAATAAAACATCCAAGAGTTCTTAAATTGCGATGCACAATTATCTGACCATATGATATGTTGACGAAATGATATGCCTCGACTAGCCAAATAATCATAGAATATCTAAAAACAACCTTGCACAAACTCTGTAGAGTGTGAGCGATCATCACTGATGTAAAAATGATACTCCCTCAATATCTTCCTATCCTATTCCATACTATCATGTGCATGAATGAATGCTATATGCACAAATATGGCAACTTGTGTGGAGTTGTAATACTGTGATTGCACTTCATTCTGTGGTTGTAGTGTGTAGTTCTCTACAAAGTCAACAATTGAAATGATTGTATGAAGTGGAAATATGTCCTTGCATAGCTTAAATTGTGAGTCCAACCAATGCACTCAATGGTTATGGCTTGCATACTCATACACTTTATTCTCATGAAAGATGCCCATAAACTGATACACTGGAATCTTCTCACTAACCAATTCACACCTTTTTGCTTCTTTTCCATCTTTTAGCATGTAGGCCACTATCTTATATTTTCCAAATTATACTAATTCATTACCAATTTCTTGTCCAATATCCATATGTTGACAAATTTGTAAATGTCGCAATCTACCACAATCAACACATGTACCATCCAAGAAACACTTATTGTAATATACTTGACCATGTACTCTTTCACATAAGATGCTAGATATGAATTTCCTTGAAGATGTCGGTGGACCATTTATGTTGCATTCCTGCCTAACATTGTTAGCATGCAAATCTATACATATGCATTGATAAACATCATAATGGTTAGAAAATTCAATATTTACTCTACAACAAGAAGTTGTGCATGTGTGATTTATTTTTACATAAAAAGGCTTTACCATTTCAAAGAATCTTTGACTAATTTTTATTTGAGGATACATAACTTGAAACTTGGCCAAAAATTGTGTTTGAGTCATATCCAAAAAATGTTTCGGATGTGGATCATGGATTTTACTAGCAATCCTCCTTCTTACAACATCTCTTTGATTTGGAGAGACCCTTGTGTTATTTTTCCAAAAATCTTCAAATAGGGATCTCAAGGCTTCAACAATTGCTTTATCTTTCCATGGTAATCTACTAGAAAATATCCATAACTCATTGTTATATGGATCCTCCACTCTTTGTTGCCTTCCCAAAGCTCTCATTAGAGTTTGTCTACTTATCTTAAATTATTTACTTGCCTTTCTAAGGAGGTGAGCTTTCTTAGTTTGAGTGCTTACAATTGTTGATGTAATGACAAGCCATGTGGCATTACTATCTTTTGTGCGTGAGTTAGAACCCACAGTATCATATGCATTCATCAAATTCTTCACAATAGATTCGTCGCTTGATTCAATCGATGTTCTTAGCCCAAGAATCTTCATTATAGGCCTAAATTTCAGATTTCTCATCATTTGAACAAATAGCTGACATCTTCCTGTCTCATTTAAAGGCTCAAAAAATATTTTCCATATCTGGTTAGCATGTCTTTGACAAGTAGGCTTTCGAATCTTGTCAACCATTGATTTCAAAACATTATCATCAGTATCAATCAAATACTTAGGCTTTCTATGCAAAACTCTAGGAGGTGTTCTCAAACTTTGAGTTACCTCAAGATTAGGAATGTCAACAACATTAGGGATAGGTGGCATACCTTCAACCGGAGATGAAAATGATGACATACCTTGAAATTGAGGTGTACAAGATGGTGTAGCTCCAATACTTGATGTCAATCGTGAAGTACTTGAAACGTCAAATGTCATAGAGGGAGTGCATTCAATATGAGATGTTGTATACACCAATGGTGTGCCAATAAGAGATGGTGTGCCTTCAACTTGAGATGTAAGAGATGGGGTGCCTTCAACTTGAATTATGATAGACATGCTCTTAACCTCAGGATTCAATTGTCTCATTCCATGAAGGTTTTGCATCCATTATCTTTGTGTGGCCAATTTTGTCTCTCTCTTAGATTGGATGGATATTTCATGTTCCTCTTCAATTGGCACCTCTTCTTCTATGGTATTCAATTTCATTTGTTCATGAAGTTGCTTCATTCCTTCTCTTTTTTTTGTATTCTTAGCTTCACGCTCTTCCAGTGTTACATTTTTTGGTCATTTCCTCGGCATGATGATGATTTCTACATGTACAAGAACATAAAAGAGAATAAAGTGAAATTATGCATCTATGACTGTCCTAATTATGCATATGTTAAAATGGATATATGAAATTGAAATTATTTCATGTATTCCTTTTCTAAAATATCCATATCTTAAAAAGGATGTATGAAATTGCAAATTTTATTTTAAAGCCCTAAACAAATAATTTTCTTATGCAACTTCCTTCAAATGCATTGTTAAATCTAATGTAAATCTAATAGGATTATAATCAATTTTGACTCACACTTTTATTTTAATGTTTAAACAAAATAACACTTAATAAGTATTTGAATTCTAAAAACAAGAAAATATTACCTCAATTATTCAAATTTGATTACAAAAACTATGTTCTTCCTCTTTGACGTTGCCAAATGAAAAAAAGGTGGTGGAGAGCTAATGGAATGTATAAAATAACCTTGCATAAAATGTCAACACCGTGCAAAAAGAATTTTTTTGTCTGATCATGCGCAGAAAGAAGACAAAATGAGAGAATGTGGGCTTGGATCACGGGTCAAGGGTCCCATATAACCGTTTTTTAGTGCAGCTCATTTGGCTAGCACCAAATATGGCCCTAGCCAAATGACTTCCATTGAAATTTTTTACCTTTGATAAATTTCTACTCTATACCCTATAACCTCTTTTTTGTGTAGCTCATTTGGCCAGTGCCAAATAAGGCACTAGCCAAATGACTTCCATTGAAATATTTTAACCTTTGATAAATTTCTACTCTATACCCTATAGTTTGATAGCCACAACCATAAAAATTAAACCATATGACTCTTTAGGACATAATATGGTGTCTTAGGACACCGTATGACCCCTTAGGTGTCATTATGGGTCGTATAATGTCCTAAGGGGTCATATGGTGTCTTGTGACCCCTTAGGACATAATATGGTGTCGTTATGGGTCGTATGGGGTCATATGGTGTCCTATGACCCCATAGGATACCATATGACCCCTTAGGCCACAATATGTTGTTTTTATGGGTCATATGGACACCTAAGGGGTCATATGGTGTTCTATGGGGCCATAGAACACCGTATGACCCCTGATGTGTCGTTATGGGTCATATGGTGTCGTAAGGGGTCATATGGTGTCCTATGACCCCTTAGGACACCATATGACCCCCTAGGACACAATACAATGTCGTTATGGGTCATATGGTGTTCTAAGGGGTCATATGGTGTCTTATGACCCCTTAGGACACAATATGGTGTCGTTATGGGTTGTATGGTGTCCTAAGGGGTCCATAGGACACCATATGACCACTTAGGACATATTATTGTGTTGTTATGGGTCATATGGACACCTAAGGGGTCATATGGTGTTCTATGGGGCCATAGGACACCATATGACCCCTTAGGTGTCATTATGAGTCGTTCGGTGTTGTAAGGGGTCAGACACCTAAGGGATCATATGGTGTCCTATGACCCCTTAGCACACCATATGACCCCCTTGGAAACAATATGGTGTCGTTATGGGTCTTATTATGTCCTAAGGGGTTATATGGTGTCTTATGACCCCTTAGGACACCATATGACACCTTAGGACATAATATGGTGTCGTTATGAGTTGTATGGTGTCCTATGGGGTCATATAGTGTCCAATGACCCCTTTCGACACCATATGACCCCTTATGACACAATATGGTGTCGTTATGGGTCATTTCGACACCTACGGGCTCATATGGTGTCCTATGGGATCATAGGACACCATATGACCCCTTAGGTTTTGTTATGGGTCGTATGGTGTTGTAAGGGGTCATATTTTGTCCTATGACCCATTAGGACACCATATGACCCCCTAGGACACAATACACTGTCGTTATGGGTTGTCTAGTATCCTAAGGGGTCATATGGTGTCTTATGACCCCTTAGGACACAATATGGTGTCGTTATAGGTCGTATGGTGTCCTAAGGGGTCATATGGTGTCCTATGACCCCTTAGGACACCATATGACCCCTTAAGACATAATAATGTGTCATTATGGCTCATATGGACACCTAAGGGGTCTTATAGTGTCCTATGGGGCCATAGGACACCATATGACCCCTTAGGTGTCGTTATGGGTTGTATGGTGTCGTAAGGGGTTAGATGGTGTCCTATGAACCCTTAGGACACCATATAACCCCTTAGGACACAATATGGTGTCATTATGCATCATATGGACACCTAAGGGGTCATATGGTGTCCTATGGGGCCTTAGGACACCGTATGACACCTTATGTGTTGTTATGGGTCGTATGGGGTCGTAAGGGGTCATATGGTGTCCTATGATCCCTTAGGACACCATATGACCCCGTAGCACACAATATGGTGTCGTTATGGGTCATATGGTGTCCTAAGGGGTCATATGGTGTCCTAAGGGGTCATAGGACACCATATAACCCCTCAGGACACAATATGGCTGCTAATGGTACCTAAGGGGTCATATGGTCTCCTATGACCCATTAAGACACCATATGGTGTCATTATGATTTGTATGTTGTCCTAAGGGGTCATATAGTGTCCTATGACCACTTAGGAAAAAATATGGTGTCGTTATGGGTCCTATGGTAACCTAAGAGGTCATATGGTGTCCTATGACCCCTTAGGACACCATATGACCCCTTAGGTATTGTTAGGGGTAATTTTGTGTCCTAAGGGGTCATATGGTATCCTATGACCCCTTAGGTCATAGAGAGAGGAGGGAGTGAGGAAAAAACTGAGGGGAAGAGGTGAGAGAGGGAATTAGATGGGTGTAAGGATGAAGAGGGAGATATCTCGAGGGATAGGAGGATAAGGGAATTGTGAGAGCTAGAGAGGGGAAGGACTTAGAAGACTTTGTATCTATTCCACATTTGGCATGCGCCAAATAGGGAGAGTGCCAAATGTTAACATAGAAACCCCCATGTCACCTCTCCCTTCTTTATCTCCCTTCCCTCGTAGTTCCATCTCTCTCTATGAACTAGATCTCATATTCTCTCTCCCCTTACCTCTTCTCGAGCTTTTCATTTTTATAGATACATAGTCTTCTTTGTCCCTCCCCTTTCTAGCTCTCACAATTCCCTTATTCTGATATCCCTCGAGCTATCTCCCCCTTCATCCTTATTTGGTGCGCGCCAAACTGAATATCAATTCATCACATTTGGCGCACGCCAAATAGGGTGCTCACCATATTTGGCGAGTGCCAAATGGCCCGCTTTGGGAAATAGCAAGCCTATGGTTTGGATTTGCCTTGTGATGAATACTAAGAGGGGGGTGGGTGAATTAGTATACCAAAAATCTCTGCACTTAAACACTTTGCAAGACTAATAGCAAACTGGAAAAATAGTTTAGCAGACAAATTGGTTAACACACATGCAAACCAAATAGATAATAATGCATTCACCCACACAAGCAAAAACACCATAACACAAGAGATTTTGACATGGAAACCCAAATGGGAAAAACTACGGTGAGATGGAACTCACAAGTAACTATCTGCAGAATAGGAACTAGACCAGTTAAGGTCAGACCGGTTAAGGTCTTACAATGTTCTTTACCAGAATAGATCCTGTTAGGAATCTCAATCTCTGTTAGGAGATAAGTCCTATTAAAGACTACCTTGCTAGAGGATTTTAGATCCACAAATGTGAACCACCTTGTTAGAGGATTTACAAAAGGCTTTTGGGCCTACCCGGTTAAGGGCTATAGACTTGTCAATGATGTGAGTAATCAACAAGTGTTTGATCTAGCTAGTAGCACAAACTGCTTGGTTAGATCCTTGATAGCTCGTTCCTAATGCACTCCAGCATTACTTGAGTCTTCTACACATTCATATTCTCTCCAACTCCTCAATCACCTTAAACCCTAGCAACAACATAAACTTTCGCTATATCCACATCAACAACCTAAAACCCTAGACATGATGTCCTTATAAAGGAAACTGATTTCATGTCAGTCTAATAGGATTACATAACAATTTCCTAGGTTCAATGAACCTAGAAATACTTGGTACCACGACACAAAAAGCACTGTTTAGGTGTCGACACCATCAAACAATCGGTGGATGGTAACTCATCATAAAATGTTGGTTGGTAACTCATCACAGAGTATTACCGGTTCATACAAAATGCTGATTGCCAGTGGTACAAAAAATGAAGACTAGTAAAAATGTGTTATGCCGCTTTAATCCCTCGTACCACTTAGGGTTTATGAACCGCTTGAGGTCAACATGCCGCTTCAGACTGGGAAACACATTTTGTAAAACATCAACAGTCTAAAGACTATAATACAACATGCCGGTTGGTACAAATACCGGTTGTGCTCTAACTCATGCATATAAAGGGGATCTCAATGCAAGTGTGTGTCCATCAATGACAATCACAACATAAACATTAAAAAATTCCAACAATCTCCCCCTTTGGCATCAATGGCAACACTTAGGAAAATAAATTTTTGACATCTAAGTGTTTTACAACAAATTCATGCCATTAGCAAAATTGCTCCCCCTAAGCATATACACTATCCCTTTAGCAATATAATGTATAACAATTTTGCATAAAGAGCATAAACATTGAGATATTCAGAGCATATATCAAAATTTTGATTACTAGATACTTCTCCCAAATAGAATTCTTCTCCCCCTTTGCCAACAATGACAAAGTACAACCCTGTTTCCATTTGATATTAAAATAATAAAGGTTTATGACAATAGGGAATAATACTTATCAAAAACAGATTTAAAGTCCTGTAAGAATTGTTTCATTGACAAAGACCAAGACTCAAGTAGGGAGGTGACTACTTCTTTTTCTGTCTGCATCTGGGAGACCTATTCTTCCATGGCATCAATTATGCTCATCTCCTGTGTAACGGTCAAGGCATCCAAGTTCAGATAGCACTTCTAAAGAATTTGCAATCGTGGGAGTAGAACCAGTTGTAGCTCTTGCAAATCTCTAGATTGGGTGCTGATCTCTTGCTTCATTTTCGCTGACTGGATGTGAAACCAGTGAACAGTTTGCCCATAAGTTGTAAAGGAATTATAAGGTGGCTTGAATGTGCTCATGTAGGACTGCAAGTCCATTTGAATCTTTTGCTTCTGAGCTAGTACATCATCATAGAACAGATGGGGTTGGCAAATCTTGTTGAGTAGAAGATTTCCCTCATCTAGAGCATCCCTTATATCCTTTTGTTCTTTCTTCAGTTTAGATTGGAGCTCATTCAACTTCTTCACTAGAGCTACATTGAGATCTTTTTGATGCTCCTTCTTGACATTTGCCTCTGCTGCCTCTTCTAGGCTCTACACCTGATCATCCACTACTGTGCATAGGAGCTCAAGTTTTGCTAGTGATGAATCGGTGTTGGGAAGACTTGTACCGAGTATCAAACTGGTAAGAGTTTCTACAGCCACTTGAATTACATCCTACACCTTCTTCCTTCAAATAATTTCATGGTGCTCTTGAGCAACCTTGATGCTCTGCATTAGCTCCGTTTCACTTGCAGACTGGAGATCGATAGGACTGGTGAGATCAGCTGGTTTGGCTTGATTCCCGGTTGCTCCTCCATTAGGGCATAAACCCTAATTTTCCTTTTTACCATTTTTGGTCTTCTGCCAAATGATAGGTATCACATATCGGTTAAGGTCTTTTATTGGTGTAAATCGGGGGTTCGAAACATTTTGCCGTTTGCTCCCCCTAAGCTTTTCTGAATCTTAGTTTGTCGGTTCTGTGATTTCCACACTAGGTGCAGAAATTGGTTCCTCTTGTAACACCGGTGGTTTTTTCTTCCAGGTTTTGTTCATGTCCACTTGAACAGTGTCAACATCAATGTTTATTTCTAGAGTGATCAGTATATTATTAGATATGTTCTTTCCTGATCTACAGAATCTGGCAATGTGACTCGGTTTGTTGAAGTGAGAGCAGACCAATCCAGCTGCTCTCCAAGGTCCATTGTTCATGTTTCCATTCTTCCTTCGGCATGTTGCAGTAGTGTGACCATGACCATGACAGACCATACAATTTGCTCTCCATCCGGTTGCCACTTGATAGCCACCGCTTCTTTGCTGATGATAGAAGGCATTAAACCGGTTGTGATTCTAGTTCACAAAAGGTTCAGGACTAGATCCTTGGGTCCTCTAAGGATATCTATCAATGTTCTTCATAACTGACCTGCATTCAGATGCTCTATGCCTATACTTGTTGCATGCATAACAGTTACCATTGAATCTATAGGATCTAGGCTTATCATTTAGGAAATAAGGAAAATTGTTGTAAGCCTTACTCCTACACACATTTGCAGTATGTCCTTCTTTAAGACAGCTAAAGCAAATAGGTTTAAACTTTTGCTTACCTTTATCCTTTGATGCCAACTATTTCTTTGATGTTCTAGCATTTGTGCTGGAGGTCTCACCTTCCTCATGATCGAAATAAACAAGTCCATTGGTATTCTTGACCGGTTTGGCAGATTCAAGCTTTTTCTCTAGCTTGACAATACTCTTGTTGAACTCGACAAGTATTTCCTTTGACTTAGAGAGTTCTTTTGAAATAGCAGCATTTGTTTCCAATAGGTTTTCATTCTCAGAAATGGCAATGTTCAATTCTCCTTGCATGTCTTCCTTTTCCACTTTGCTTGCATGGAGTTGAGAAGGTAGGGTACTGATCTCCTGTTTCAGCTTGGAGATCTCATGATCTCTTTCCTTCACCAGATCTTCGGCTTTCCTCCGGTTCTCAAGCTCTTGACACATCTGGATAGTCAGTCCTTCCAACTCCTTTCTCAGGTTGGAGTTTGATTCATTCAACTTATTTACTTCTGCAATTAGAGCTTCCATGTCTGCTTCATTTGAAGAACTATTTTAAGATAGCTCCATCAGCTTTTTAGCATGTTCTCTCCTTTTTACTTGAGATGCCTTGTATTTGACCATAAGATCATCATAGGCTTGCTCAGACTGAGTGAGCCAATGTGTAAGTTCCCTTATAGAGTATTCCCCCATATCTCTTTCCACATGATTAAACTTATAGAAAGGTAGGCTTTGATACCAATTGATGAATACTAAGAGGGGGGGGTGAATTAGTATACGAAAAATTTCTGCACTTAAACACTTTGCAAGACTAATAGTAAACTGGTAAAACAGTTTAACAGACAAACTAGTTATCACACATGCAAACCAAATAGATAATAATGCATTCACCCACAGAAGAAAAAACACCATAACACAAGAGATTTTGACGTGGAAACCCAAATGGGAAAAACCATAGTGAGATGGAACTCACAAGTAAGTATCTGCAGAATAGGAACCAGACCAGTTAAGGTCAGACCGGTTAAGGTCTTACAATGTTCTTTACTAGAACAACTCTTGTTAGGAATCTGAATCTCTATTAGGAGATAAGTCCTATTAAAGACTACCTTGCTATAGGATTTTAGATCCACAGATGTGAACCACCTTGTTAGAGGATTTACAAAAGGCTTTTGGGCCTACTCGGTTAAGGGCTACAGACTTGTCAAAGATGTGAGTAATCAAAAAGTGTTTGATCTAGCTAGTAGCATAGACTGCTTGGTTAGATCCTTGATAGATGATTCCTAATGCACTCAAGCATTAGTTCAGTCTTCTACACATTCATATTCTCTCCAACTCCTCAATCACCTTAAACCCTAGCAACAACATAAACTTTTGCTATATCCACATCAACAACGTAAAACCCTAGACATGATGTCCTTATAAAGGAATTTGATTTCATGTCAGTCCAATAGGATTACATAACAATTTCCTAGGTTTAATGAACCTAGACATACTTGGTACCATGACACAAAAAGCACCGTTTAGGTGTCGGGACCGTCAAAAAATCAGTGGATGGTAACTCATCACAGAGTATTACTGGTTCATACAAAATGCTCATTGCCGGTTTGACAAAAAATGAAGACTGGTAAAAATATGTTATGCTACTTTAATCCCTCATACCGCTTGGGGTATACGAACCGCTTGAGGTCAACATGCCGCTTCAAACCAGGAAACACATTCTACAAAACACCAATAGTCTAAAGACTATAATACAACATACCGGTTGTGCTCTAACTCATACATATAAAGGGGATCTCAATGCAAGTGTGTGTCCATCAATGACAATCACAACATAAAAATCAAAAATGCCAACACCTTGGGCATCCAACCCAAAGGTTTGGATGACCATTTCAGGCTAGAGACGTGTTTTTGTCAGAACATTGAAAATTTTGACATATTTTTGGTTGTGCTCTCCATTAGGTTTGCACGTGTTTCAATGAAGTTAAAAAAAAATACCGTGGTAAACTTGATCTCCCTCTTAGTTATCCAAAAATGTAATTTATTTCAAATTTTGATTTCATTAAGTCTTTCATCTATAATTTCTTTTGTTAGTGTGTCCATTTTTTGTCGAAAACCAACATGCACTATTTTGGGTATAGATTTTTACACGTTCATCAGATTTTGAAAAAAATTACATTTTTAGAAACTAGACTCCATTCTACACATTTTAAATAAAAAAGGTTTTGATTTTTGATTTTTTTTCAATGATTTTAGATGGGAGCATGGTCAAATTTATGTTTTTCAGGATGTGTCCACTTCAAAAACTAGTAAAAAATCATATACTCATTAAAAAATTAGCTGAAAATTCTGGCATAAACTACAAGGTGTTAGCTAATTTCTCACTGAAGCGATTTTAAAAATTCAAAAGAAAAGTTAACATTTTAGGGGGGCCACAACAGATGCTATGTTATGTTTTTGGCATAAAAATAGGACCACTTTTTGTGGCCCCCCTTTATGAAGCCCTTAATCTCCACCATTTTCAAAAAAAATTAGTAGTTTACAAAGTAGACTTGAAGCACTCTAATTATTGTTCTTATTGCATCTTCAAATTTGGAGTGTAACTATCTTCAATTTATCGTTGAAGTTCAGACTTTGCTGATTTCAGAAAAAAAAAAAGTGCCATCTTAAGACCCCCTTTTGGTACCACAACTTGGTGCACATACCCTCAATAAAAAATTTTCTTGATACATTTTACCAATCTTAGTCTATAGCTTCTTTTTAGATTTTTCTTTTTGGACATTGATCATAATAGAGTCTACAAAGCACAGTCTGAATAGACCCTTGACTTTGTGGTCCATAACATCATACTAAGCTTCCACACTACGATCTGCAGGTCTTAAGACATTCACTTCAACAATATCCCAAAGATCTCAATCCATTAATAGATCTCCCATCTTTAGCTTCCACATCTCAAAATTACTTTCATTAAATTTCTCCTCCTCTATTCTCCCTAACGAAATTGCCATCTAAAAATTCCTATAACAAGATTAAAAAGTATCTTCTATACAGGCTCCCACTCAAATCTAGATTAGTTCAAAAAACCCAACAACCCACAACTGAAACCAAATGTGATCAGGCTCTGATACCACTTGTAAGGAGGTTAAATAGTGAACAACCTCCTAGACTAACCTTGAGAGGAGGGTAATGCAAATTTTTTTACAGATTGTCACAACAAGTACAAAAAATTAACAAAAGTAGACATAAATAAAATTCATATGACAACACAATGATTTACATGAGGAAAACCCTTTTAGGATAGAAACCCCATGCTCCAAAAGAGGCTCAACAGATTATTCAACAATCAATAACATATTATAATATACTTGTATAGAAATCTCTTCATAGCATTTCCACTAATTAGCAATTCAGAGGTAACATCCATAAGACTCTTACACACAACCTCTACCTCACACACCTAATATATAGGAGAAACAATACAAGAAATTGTCAAATAGTATTACAAAAGCATGGGCTAAAACCTCCCAATAAAGTAGAGCCATCCTTATCTCCAATATAGATGCCCTATGACATGTCAAAAAACACATCAACATGTGTCCCTCCCTTTTACAACTCATTAATGTGTCTAATGCATTTTATATTTCCTATTTTAGGAGTCCAAACTTCCAAAGACTATAACTTGTGAACTAGGTTTTTGATTGTCAAACTGTTTGAAGCCCTAGAAAGAACGTGAAGTTCTCTATCACTATGTAACCAACTACAGCAGTTATACCCACTTTTCAAGGCATTTTATAGGGTCTAAAATATTCAAAATTAAATTTAAAGCTTTCATCGCATCCTTCCAAAACAAAAAACTTTAATATCTTTAAAAACTAGCTATGATCTTGCAACGAAAAATTTATTGACATTTGCGAAGAATTTTGCACCATTTGGTACTCAAATGAAAATTTACTATAAATAGTAACCTTATGTAAATAAAAGGTTGAGACACCATTTTCAAAACACACACATACACAACAACAAGGAATTTCTAAAGACAAACTCCAAAAGCCTCAAGCATATATAGAAAACTTCCTCCCCAAAGCCAAGATTCAAAAATATAAAAGAAGAGTACTTCCAGCCAAAGAAATTTCATGACAAAAACTATTCCTGAGTAAACATACACCCAAATATTGTCCAAGGAGCTCAACTTCTTCAAACATAAGCTCAAAGAAGCCATTGCTATCCCTAATCATCCCTCCAACCTCAACTGTGATGATGGGTGGGACCTCAGTCCTTCTTGGCAACCTTTGTTAACTTACCTTAATAACCAACATCGTCCTCCTTCTCCTTGACTCCTTCCTCTCCCCCACTTTTCTCTTCATCTTTGGTTTGTGTCCCCCCCCCCGCTCGCCCGCCCTATTTTTTTTACTTAGCCCCTCTCTCTTTCGAGCGATCCTCTTGTCTTTGGTAGTGGTCCCTTCTTCTAGTCTTGCTCTTGGTCTCTCTTTTTCCCCTTCATCTTTCTCTTTAGGCCACTCCTCTTATCATGGTTTTCTGGTTCCCTCTTGATTGTCTTGTTAATGTTTATGCATTCTCTTTTTATACATGTTTATTTTAATATATGTGGGCATATATACTTACACATATAAATACTAACACATGTATACAAATATGCTCTTTTATTATCTTTTATTTGCTTTTTGTTTTGTCCTTTTATCTTAGTTGAGCCTTTCTCTTTCAACTTTCATTTTAGTTCTTGTTTGTGTATACACCTAAAAATGGTCTGAAGATAATTAATTGAATAAGCAATTAATTTAACTAATCCCACTCCCCAATTTAATTGAATTCATCAACAGTTTGATTAAATTCCCCCTTTCATCTACTTATTAATAAATCTAAGGATTTATTTAATAGGTTCATTTCAATAGTTCCCTTTGATTAATTATTTCAAATTAATTAATTACTCCCAATCAAATTAATTTATTCTAAATCCTTTAATTAATTAAAACAAATCAATTAATGAGTTGTTGAAATTAATTAGCCTTTTCCTATTATTTGAATTTTTAAATTCAAATTATCCTAACTTCTAACCACCTAACCTAACCATTCCTAAACCTAACCCATTCCATCTAACCTCGTGTCCCCTTTCCCTAGACACTTTCTCTCTCATGAGCAAAGCTTGTCGACACTTGTCACCATAGAAATGGAAAACGTTCCCTTTCATCCAACCTTTCTAGAAGCTTCTTGACACTTGTTACCATAGAGATGTCAAATGTTACCTTTAATCCAACTGTCATAACCATCTTTTTGGACCTTGTTATGAATTGCTATTATTATTATTACTATTATTATTATTATGATTATTATTAATACTACTACTTATACTACTACTATTAATATTATTATTAATTTTATAAGCAATGTTAGTTAAAGATGAAAAATTAAATAAGAATGGAGTTAGTTTTATAAAAGGAAATAACAAGTTGTGACTCACACGTGAGGTCATAATTTATTTTTAAAATTATTCATTTTATCAATATTATAATTGAGCACATGGTGTAGGAGAAATAAGAAGATTCTAGAAATGAATTCAAATTTAGATTTTCAATGCATGATCAAATGTAACTGCCACTATGACAAGTTTTAAGAAATATACCTTGCATGAAATATTTTTTAGGAAAGAATCTCAAATTCAAATTTTGAATGCATGGTCAAGTGTAACCCTTCCTCTAATAGTGGGAAAATGGCTCTCTTTTCTATATATTGAATTCTGGATTTTCGAAGAGGGGATTCCATTGTTTTTGTGATAAAATAGTCTTTAAAATTCTTATAAGTTTAGCTTCAATTTCATGTTAGTGGTAGGAGAAATTTCATAAAAGTATTGCAGGATTTTTAGAGGTTTTGGAGAAGATCATTACTAGGCTAAAAGGAAAGGATTGAAGGAGAATAGCAGGGAAAACAAGGAGTGAAATCAACAACAAGGGTTTTTCATTCATCTTGCAGAAATCAGGTTCCCCTCTTCCTTGCATGTTTTTTTTATCAAAAAAAAAAAAAAAGAGAAAAGAGGGGAGGGTTTTTAATTTTTTTAATTTTCATGCATGCTATAATATCTTGGGGAAAATTCAAGAGGATTAAAGTATTTTAATGGATTTAGTTATTTCATTTAATTTTGAAGAAGATGAGTTGAGTAGAATAGTCATTTCATTTCTCAAAAAAAAAGAGAGAGTAATCTTATTTTGTTTCAGATTTTTGATAGAAAAATAGATGTGCATATGTTTATGCCTTATAAATGCATGCATATAACTTCCTTCTTTAAAATTAATAAATTATTATTTGATTCTTTTAAAAAAAATGGTATAATCAAATATACACTTATTAATTAAATTCATATTTATGAGGAAACCCCCTTGCCTTCCTTAACTGATTATTTGCTATTTGTTGGTTAAGAATATATGAATAAAAGTAAATTAAAAAAGAAAATTTGTTAAATTAAATTTATATTCTAAAACTGGTTTGTAGATTCAGATTTTTTTAATTTATATTTAAGAATGTTCTGAATATTAAGATATTTAGATATAAAAATTACCAAAAACAAAGGCTCTATATTAAGCAGTGATATATTAACGATGCATCTTTATTCCAATCTTGAAATGTTTTCATAATTTTCTTTTCTTGAGACCATATGTCTTGGAACAACTTGTCATGGAGTTTACCAGCCTTGCCAGATGTTTCCACATTTGCATACATACCTAATGGTTAAATTCTAATGCTAATATTTGACAACTCATTATCAGTAAGCTCTAAAGGATGACCACAACCTGATTTGTATCTCCCATTTTGGCTCAGGTGGTGGGGCGACTAGCAAAGAAAGCGGTTTTACATCTTTAAAATGTATGTTTGAAAGTTTCAAAAGACTTTTCAATTAATCCTTTTTTATGAAATTGTAATCAATGGATCAATATGAAATGATATTCTTGCCGGCATTTTGTCAAACACTTATGGTGCTTCATTCAAGGTTCCCTTCCCCATTGTTATCTTTCAATCGACATCGACTTATTATTGCTAGTTATCTAAAACCCTGTACATTACAATAGCACAAACCTAATTTTCAAAATCGCTTCATTCAGCATCACCAATAATTGCCACGAGACCATAACCATGTTTGGATCCACATTTCTGAGAACAAATTTCAACAAATAACATAACGAGATTTCTAATTTAATGCTGATAGTAGCCCAAATCTTGACTTTTAAATCATCCCTATCTGCTAATAAAAGTAGATTGTAGGATCCTCGTGCGAGGTGGAGCACTTTGCTAATGCCACATTTTCCTTTTGTCTTTCATATTAATTTTAAGACTAGACTTTAAGTTTGATTCTGTAGATCAGAAGGAAAGGTACATCTAATATGTCTATGTATATTAAACAAAAAATTTCCAACTATAGGTATTCCTTTAGGGGTAAAGAAAACAAACGTAGTAAGAAAATAAAGATAGCAGTTTAAATCTTAAGTTGAGGGGAGTAGGACCCACCCAAAATTTAGTAAGAAGAATTCTAATTTACTAAAACTTAACCCTTTTCTTATGAGAGTAAAGGTAATAATATATAAAATGAGGATAAGGGCTTAATAATAATTTTCTTTGAAAATTAGTATTTTAAAGTATCAAATAGATTATTTTCAAATTATCTTAGATTTTTATTTTTTTTGTTTGAAAAGTAGTGTATTTATTTGATAGAGGTTTTGTTATTAATAGAAGTGGAAGAAATTATATTTTGTTTTCTTAAATTTTTGAATATGCATATAGATAGATAGATATCTACAAACATATGTTTAATGTTATTGATATGTATCAATGATTTATGAATTTTGAAAAGTAAACTTGAAATGATAGAAATGTTTTTTTTTTATTATTATTAGAAAAAAAGAAAAAAAAAAAGAATTGTAAAGTGTGGACCATCCTATTTTACCTCATCTTATTTGTTTGTAAAAATATGGACATTAATTAATGATAATCTTGATGGACCTCGATAACTAAGGTCTTGAAGTTGGTAAAAATCATAGAAAATATCTAAGGATTGGGTTAATTTTACTTCAAGTGGAAGGAATAGTAAGTTATCTCTTTATAATCTTGCAAAGGATGTGGAAGGAATATTAAGTTATCTCTTTCAAAGGATTTCTATTTAGTTCAAGAGAGCAACTAGAAGTATATTGTTTAGAACTATGTAGGAGCCTTATTTATATTAGATAATCAACAAGTAAATAGACTCCCTTCTAATCTTATTTTCAACATTGGTAATCAAGATTATTTTTTTATTTTTTTGAATAAAAGTGGCAAGATTATATATATATATATATATAATAAGAAAACTGATTCAAGAGCTCAATAGGGAAAGAACCAGGAAGAAAACCCTATATCCTTGCTCAGATACAGTGAAGAAGAAGGAAGGAGGCTATGAGAAGAAGCCACCTGATCCGGAGAGATAAATAGGGATTGCCCATAGAATGGGTCTCTTGGGGGCCAAAAAGAGAGTAATCAGTTGGAATGAGACCAAAGGAAACCAAAAATAACCAAACCCCTTAACTGGTTACTGTGGTGACTGAGGAGCATGAATCTGATTTTCTTAGCACTGATGACCTACGCCAACTAGTTTCCCATTATGTTTTATCGGTGCTTTGATACGGATATGATGTCCTTATGACCAATTCATAATAAGAGAAGCCTCCAATACCAATGCTAGTCAACAAGAAAAGAAGATGACTCCTCTACCGGTTCGGTTGCCATTAGATTTTCCATCAGACTAAAAAAGAGCATATTCTGGGTAGCAAAAAACAAAATCAGAATAACTTTACTCATTCATGGCGGTGTCTTTCTGGGGCTGAATTGTAGGGGCATCGAAAATGAGAAGAAAGGAAGAAATGGTTCCCCTTCAAATAAGAAGTATTAAATAATTTATTTCACTCTATTTCTTTCAAGAAATTTAGTGGCCTTCAAGTATTAGGATTCATATTTAAAGTAAGGTTATCATTGTAGAAAATAATTAAAGATAAAATTTATGTTACTTCAAATGGAAGAATTAGTTGTTTTAAGAATAATGTGGTTATTCTCAAGGTTATTATTAAATAGATTTTCTCTTACAACAACTAAGTGTTAAATTCATTCCAAGTCTTGTTCTTTAATTGCTTAATTTTCTTTCAAGAAATTTAGTAGCTTTTGAGCATCATAGTTTACAAGTGATTAGTAATTTCATGTATTTAGATCAAGTGTTAGAATTTTAATTATTATCATAAGCTTTCTTTTAAGAAAATACTATTTCCAAAGTGGATGATTTGTTTAGCATGTATTACTTATATCTTAGTTTTTTATTTTCAAGCAGTAATTCCTCACATATAATAGGTACTTTTCATAGTTGTTTTAGAGTAATGTTAATTTATGATTTCATGAGTTCATAGTTTAATTATGAGATAGACAACTAAACAAGAGGAGTTGAAACCAAAACCTTAGCAGCATTCGGTATGTATGCTACCTCTAGGTCACGCTTACGGGTAATGTCGCCATGTTGAACTACTACACTTAATGCCTAATAAAGCTACAACAACGATGTATGTGGCATCGCCCCTATAAATCGTCATGGAGAAATAAGGATCATTTGGAAGTTAAAATACAAGGGATAGGTAATCCCCCTTGAATCAATAATCTAAAAGGATAATTTTTTAAATAAATAATTTGCATCCGCTCAGTTAAACCTTAGAAAACCCCATTAGGGCTTGGTGGTGTGTGCTGATTTAGAATTTATCTATCTTGATGATTTTTAGAGGATCATGATAATGGTTCAAGGGTGATGATTTTTAGAGCTACCATCATGGGTAGCAACCGCATAAAAACTGTGTGGGACATTGACCCTAGAAAGGGCTGCATACCCACCAAATAGTTTACATTAAACCATAGTTAGTAACCAGATCTACATACTTTACGCCTTGATCCCATGCTAAAATGGGTATGTAGGCAGTCTAGGGACGAAGTTGTCCCTTGTACTTAAGAATTCAAGGATGGGGATTAGGATTTGGTTTTGGGAGAGTAGTTGGTTCTCGAAACTCGTTGGTCTTTTAATAAAATGATGCAAATAATAATTGAAAGGATTAAATTTTAATTCAATGCATACTCAGAAGGAATCCTGTACGGATTCACTTGACTTCTTGAGGCTTTAGGCCGAATTCTGATGCGAAAGTCAAGCTTGTTATATAATTATTTTTTATATACTCCTAAAGACTGTGACCTTGGTGCATTCCTAGTAGGAGTGTAGTCTTTAGAGAGTGGCTTAGGGCCCAGGTGGTCCCGATGAGTCTAAAGTCTCTAGCCAGAGCATATCCTATTCTTATGAATAGATGCCTACTCTGTTTGGGTAGATGCCTATCCTGGATTGGATAGTTGAAATATTCTCTCTCGTATGGATAGATGCCTAACCCGTATGGTTATATGCCTAACCTGTATGGATAGATTCCTAACCTATATGGTTAGATCCCTAACCCACATGGTTAGATGTACCTGAGTATGTGATTGAATCAAACACAATTAAGAATAAGAAAGAATAAGAAATCAATATTTATATATAAAAAAAATCAGTTGAAATTTTGGGTTAAGTTAATATCTTCATACTTAATCTTGACCATTGATTCCTAACACCTCATCCTTGGCCCTAGAAATCCTATAAATATACCCCATTTTGGAGCAATAAGGATCCCATCTCATTTGCATCTTATGCATTGTTACTATAGGAATAATATCTCTTAGCATATCATCTGAGCATTGTTATTCTAGGAAATTGCATTAGCTTAACTTGATCAATTTCTAGCATAATTGTTGAATCATGTAGCTTAATGATTCTCTTTTCTATCTTAATTGCATCGTTGTCATCTTAAATCCTCCATCTAGATGTAGTCAAGCCACCAGGAATTTGCTTATCCAGATCTAAGAGAAAATCCACACTCACATTTATTAGGCGGCAATAGATTGATTAGCCATGGTTTTATCTTTCGTATTTACTTTAAATTTGCTAACCATGCTTGTAATGATCTATTTAGTGTTTTGTGTTGCAGCTACAGATATCACACTTCACAGACATGATAGTTTGTTTTTGTTTTTTTTATATATTTTTATCTTTGTGTTTTCTTTTACTTATCTTGTTCTTGGTGGATCATTAATTCGGTTTTGGTTGATTAGAGTTGGGTGCCACCTTCCTCTCTCCTCCTCTTCTTTTTAGCCTTGGTCTAATTTTCAACTTGTCATTTTATGACTCCTAGCTCTCTCTACTATCCTGATGATGGATCATGGAGTGTTATCCAAAATGTTGATGTAAAAAAACTAAACATGATCTAATTCCAGAAGTACTATAGAATAGTATTATCTATTGTGGAAATCTGATATCATTTAAAGTACAAAGCTTGGTCATATTTTTATAAAGGAAATGGCCAATGTCTGTTCCACTTTTTAAATTGAATCAATAGAAATGTGAAATATATGTTTTAAATTTTTAAATTATTTAAACTAATAAAATTTATATTCTTATATGTATTTTATATTTTTAATTGAAAAAACATAAAAGAATATTTAAATATTGCTTTTTCTTTTTTTTGAGATACCTTAGAAGACCGATGGCATCGTGCATGAGGGAGAATGCAATATGTAGAGATAGGGCAATGATTACCTAGCTCATGGGCAGTCGTTGCCTAGTGGTGTGTCAGGGGGAGGGCAGTGGAGGCTTGTGCAAGGTGGGGAGGATTTGTGGGTGCTGGGGGTTGAGGGGTGGTCTGCGCGAGGGGGGTTTTGTTGCGTGTGACTAGGGTTCAGGTTTCTCTTTAGGCCCATGGCTTTCCAGTGGGGCAGCAAGTTGTGGTTGGCTCTATCTTTCAGTGGTGTTTGGGAGGGGTGGGGCCTTGGTTGTCATGTTTTCTTGCTTTCCCCCTTTGGGGTGTGGGTTTTTTATTTTTGTGAGTTCCAATGTCGACTATTGGTGGAGAGGCCTCCAAGGTACCTCCCATCATGGATTTTTGTGTTGCGGTGGGTTCAAAATCCCCCTCCCAAAGTATGAATACTTTTAATAACATTCTTTTTTCCTCAAATTCAGGGTCTGGTAGTGTTGGTGGATCTCGGATTATGAAGATTAATGGTTGTCTAGAGAGATGTAGTGAGAGGACGAGGTTGGTTTTTCCTCCAGAGATGATAGTTGAAGATGTGGAATACTTTTCAAAACACTCACTATATTATAAGTTTTGGGGGATGAGGGTTTCTTTGCAAATTTTGGAAAATTGTGAGTAGAGAACTTTGGCACCGGAAGGGGAAATGGAGATTATGCTACTGGCAAACAACTACTTCATGGTTACTTTCAACTACATGGAGGATCACAATAGGGTTTTTGAAGGATGCCCTCATTTTTACAACCAGGTGGGGTTGTTCATCAAGCCTTGGCATGCAGGGTTTAACCCTTCGGAGGAGATCCTGAATAGGGTTCCAGTCTGGGTTTGTTTACCACGTTTTCCAGTGGAATGTTGTCGGGAGGATGTGTTGTGAATGCTTGCCTCACTGGCTGGGAAGCCAAGGGGATCTTCAATGCAAACCCTGGGGAGAAAGGTAATGACTTTTTCTCATATCTGTGTTGAAATTGATCGTAGTAAACCTTTTCCAAATGTTGTAGATATGCATGCGAGCTCTTATTCTTGGGTTCAAAAGTTGGATTATGAGACTTTATCATTTAGGTGTTGTCTATGTCATGAGTATGGTCATTTACATCATAAGAGCCATAGATATAAACTAGTGGTGTGCCAACCTCAACAGCTAGCCCATAACCTAGATGGGACTAATAAAGGAAAAGTTGCTATGTCTGATGAGGTAGTGGGTGATGATGGTTTTGTCTCAGTTAAGACAAAGAATAGGAATAAAGGACAAAAGAGGTCCTTGCACGAGAGACAGGAGGAGGATACCTTTAAAAAATTCAAAGCCTTGGATGACCTTAGCCAACAGGAAGTGAATCTCGGGTTAATTGTGAGGTTTTGCCAAGATCTAGAGGCAATGGAAAGAACAAATAAGAGAAAACAAAATAGATGATAGAAATAAATTGTATTCTATCAAGATGAAAATATTGATCAACTGGATCATCAAGCATTACATACAATGAATATGAGCCTGCTTATATAGGCAAGGCTATATGGATATTTGAGCACACAAACATGACATGTGGATCAATATGAAACAAGGGTAGGTAGGAAATAGGCGTGGGTAGGTAGGAGAAACAATATAATATTCCATATGAGGTGGACCACCCACTAAATGTGAAGTGTAACAACAAGATAAGACCACAAAAGGTGGACATTCTCCTGCACACACTATCCCAATGTGGCACAAACACCCAAGTGTCTCATACCCAAACTACTATGAAATGCATTTCCTCAGTAAACTTAAGTAAGGTGTAATAATATCCAAGATGAATAATTATTTACACCAACACCCCCCCTTAAGTGTAGCATAGGGGAATGCACTCAAGTCTACAATGCAACTAAGCAATGCAAGATGGATCTTGGCTACTAGTCCATGCTAGGTACCCATGTACAAAAGCAAATGCATGCAAACCTATGCAATTAAATCTCTCACAAAGCAGGGAAAGAGAAAAAAACCCATTGTGAAAAAACCCTCCCTCAAAAGAGAGATAAAAAATAGATACATAAAACTCTCATAGAAGTATGTGAAGGACAAAACCCGATGTGAGGAAAAAGTCCCCCCCATATGAGAGAAGAAGAAGAGAAGATAGGTATCCTCCCCTCAATGTAGAATCTGCACCAATGATAGAAGCTCGATAATGAATGAAGAATCTGATCCATGAATGTCGAACCACATTCCTCCCCTTAGGAATAAACAAAACCAAAGGTGTATCCATGAAGTCTCCCCAATCATGAAGGGAAGATGAAGCAAAAATAGTCATGATGAAATAAATCTCTAAAAACTGCTCAAGTGTCCCCATGTCGATGTTGAAAGTCACCCCCTACAAAGGTGGTTAAATTTTCCACACTACTGAAAAAAGAACTCCAAGATCTAGTGGAGAAGAATATAAAACAATATCCAAAGACTCATATGTCTCCTCAAAAGATAAAGAGACCTCCTCCAACCGCTGGACAAAAGTATCCACAATCATGTCAACCTCTAAAGATTGATCATGTAGAGAATGCACAAGAGGGTTAGAGTGATCCCTCACAATAATCAAAGAAGGATCATCTTCATCAAAGAGAGCATGAATTTCATCAATTATGTCTCCCAAATCTGCAATATAGGACTCTACAAACAAGCCTGCAATGTCATTCAAGTAGGCATCCCAATCAACTAAAGGTGGAAGACAAGAAATATCCTACTGCACTGAATCACAAGAAGGCAAAACTGTCACACTAGCTATGTCATCGGGTGCAATAGGTGGTGTGATATCAAGAGAAGGAGATAAAATGCAAGGCTCAAGAACGGGGTCACAAGTGAGAATCCCCAAGTTCAAATGTCCAAGTTTCTCCTCAAAAAATTAATCATCAACATAGGAAGAATAAACCTCATCAATAGGACCAAAATATAAAAAAGAGTACCACCAAGATGCATGATCAACCACCCTAGTCACAATGATGGCTCCACTCTCCAAGTCTCTAATAATAATTGAATCAACTATGAACTCCACAGTTTTCCTAGTTGCCCCATGTGTGATTTGATAGATGGAAAGAAAATTTTTTGTCAAGTGAGGTACATACAACACATCATTCAATGAGTTATCCCCAATGGCAATAAATCCTTCTCCAATCACATTCATGTATGTATGATTGCCCATAAAAATCTATGACATGTGGCAAGGCTCAAATGTAGAAAACATAGACTGCTAAGATGTCATATGATGAGAAGCCCCTAAATGTAGAGGTCATCTCACTGAATCATGACTTCTAGTAGCACAAAGAGCTTGTCCCTTTCCTTTATCTGTCGCAAAAGAGTTATCATTTCCTTTCTCCTTATCCTTTGAAGAAGAAGCTGATGTAGACATTTTGGAAGGTAGGTTGATTTTGGTCTTCTCAAGAAGATTCTTCAACTCATCAATATCCTTCTTATAACAATGATGTTCATCATGTCCTAACTTCTTGCAATATCCACAAAAAAGATTGTCCTTATATGATTTCCTCTTAGGTGAGAATGGTAAATCACCTTGATGTGGAGAGGAATATTGGTCTACATCTTGTTGTGGTTTTAACTTAGGTTGCTTTTGATTCTTGCATTTTCCTTGATTGCTTTGATTCCCTTTATTAGCCACCAAAGCTTGTAACTTTGAAGATTTAAAAATCCCCATCATGGTCAACTTAGATTTCCCAAGTATCAACATCTCTGTGAAAGAATCAAATGAGGGAGAAATGTATGAGGAACCTTGAGCTAACCTATGGGTGTGAAAGCTAGATACAAAGGTTGCATACTCTGAAGGAAGCTTGTCCAACAAGTTGTAAACCAATTGAGCATCTTTTTTGTTAATTCCAAAATCCTTTAGCTTTTCTCTTAGCTCATTTGCTTTTGTGACATAATCTTGGATTGTATCAAAATCCTTGGGATCCAAAGTTGTGAGTTCACTATCAAGCTTGTAGCCCTTAATCTCATCAACTTGACCATACAATTTCTGAAAAATATCCCAAGCCTCTTTAATTGTTGTACACTTTTCAATGTAAAAAATGAGGTCATCTGATACATACTTTCTAAGAGTTCCAATTTCCATAGCATTTTTAGTGAGCTATTCAAGTTGAGCATTAGGATCAACATTAGGATTAGGTGGTGCTGTAATAGTTCCGGTTACATGATGAATGAGTCATTTTTCCATTAGTTTACTCCATGCCTTAATCTTCCATGATGCATAATTATGAGGAGTTAAAAGTGGAAATTTAGGAGAACCCATAGCACCAAAATGAAAAAACACAAGATAGAGAGAGGCACAATCACACAAGACATCCCCCAAAATACTCAATCAAGAAAGCCCCCTAAAAATGGTGATTTGACACTTTATGCTTAGTGCATAAACAATGGGCCACTTGCAAAACAAGGCAAATTGGACTTGTGCTTTCAATTCACAACTTCTAAAAATGAGATATAAGAGATTTCAACAAATACTTCTATTGATCTAAACTGAGATTAAAGTGAAATACAAGTACTAAATATGCGAAGAATGGCCAAATACCAAAAGTACAATATCTACTCAAAATCACTGCAAACTAATGTCAGATTATGAAAGTAGACAAAAAATTATGCACTTTCCAAAAAAACGTCACCTAAAAAGGAGTCCATATGAGCCTAAATGAAGCCTCCAAAGTTGTAAAAAATTGGATTTCATGATTTTTGAAAAACCTGTATCTGAAAATAAGAAAATTCCAAAACCACTGTATAGATCACGAAATTCTACCCCAAAACAAAGCAAAACAAATTGCTCAAAAAAAGGAGTCTGGTTGAGTGAGATATCACAATTTGAAAATTGTCTGCAAAATTATAATTTCTAGAAAATTTCCACTACAACTTCAAACTTCAAATGCCTCTAGATTTGGCCTCCGAAGTCCGATTTGGATGAAACAAAAGGAAAAATTGTCTTTCTTGGACCTCCTCAATCCAATAGTGACCTCATATTTGACCCATCAAGCTTAAATAATAACCTACAATAGAAAGATCCAAAGTACACAACCTCAAACAACATCAAATTTATCTCAATTGGCAAGCCAATGACACTCTAATGGCTCTCATACCATGTGAGATTTTGCCAAGATCTAGAGGCAGTGGAAAGCACAAATAAGAGAAAAAAAATAGATGACAGAAATAAACTATATTCAATCAAGATGAAAAAACTGAGGTAGATGCTAGGTGGTTCCTTTGAGGATAATGATGAGGTGGTGTGGGCTATGGATAATTATATTGTAGAGAGACTAAAAAAATGGGATTCCTTGCAAGAAGATGTGAATTCTCTAACTGTGATAGTGGCCTCAGAGGAGGAAGGGAAGAATATGGAGAGGTTTATCTTTCTTCTTAACGATAGGCAATATGCACTGAAGAATAATTTGGATGAGATTGTTGTATTTAGAGAGTATTTGGTGAACATGACAAAGGCCTTGATGTGGGTTATATAGAAGGTGGTAGATAGGAAACATTCCAAGAGAAATATGTCTATTGAGATTGGTGCTAGAATTTTGGAGTTGCTTAGTAAATTAGTAAACGAGGTTATAAAATGGTGATTCCCTTGTTGCTCCTTTTTCCAAGGAGATCACTAAAATAAAAGGGCTCTAGTTCTGGGAGAAAAATACATTAGAATACAAAATGGATTGTGGAAATCTCATAGCTTTAATATTAATATTCTTAGCCAGGAGTGGAAATCTATGGAAGCCCCTAGTTTGTAATAAAATCTACTTGTGTCTCGTGGATGGTAATTTTTTGTGTTTTGGTTCTGAATCGATTTCTTTTTAATCTAGTTGTAGATTTTTGCTTGTCCTAGGCCTTAGTGTTGGGCTATCTAATAAATTTGTGAGATTCCTCTTTTCTACTGTTAGGTTCCAATGTAAGGGTTCAAGCCCTTTCCTAGTTTACTTGATCAAAATACAAAACTTTAAATATTGCAAATCCAATCATTTACCAAAAAATATAGATCGATCAAAACTATATAAACTATAATAAAGATACTATTATCTCTTTTTCATCAGAAAACCATGTATCGTATAGTTGTCTTGGTTTTTTACTCGTTCATTCCAATTTGAAAGATAGTAATTTTTTAAACTAGACTCTATTTTTTTCACATTCAAAATATTTTTTATTTATTTTTTATTAGTTCGTAAAGTATTGAGGGATATGCTTATTTTTTATTTTGTAGGATGTGTCTAGATTAAAATTTTAGTAAAAACTTATGTATTTATTGAAATATTAGCAAACAATCAAGCATAGATTGCATGGTGTTAGCTAATTTTTCATTAAAGTGATTTTTGAATTATTAAAAAGTCTAATATTTAAAAAAGAGGTCCATACTAGATTCAATGTTATATTTTTATTTATTTAAATCAGAGCACTCTTTATAGTATTTGAACCCCTTGATCTCAACGGTTAAAAAAAAAAGTAGTTGTTAAAGTGGTTGTAGAGAAATACAACACTTGTTATTGTTGTACATCTCCAATTGTGAACATAACTATCCTCAATTTCTCATCAAATATTTTTTTTTCAATTTTAAAATGCCTACTTAAGACCCTCTTTTGGTCCCTTATTTTCATGCCCAATGCCCTTTTACAAGATTTAACATTTATGCCAATGTTATGGTATCTACCTTGACGATTCTCTAATTAGGTGGTAACTTCCAAAACTAAAAATATTTAATGGATGTCCAACCAGAGTTGGTGTTGTCACAATGCTAGCCTGGGATGGGAAAAACGGAGAAACTCGTAAGTTTCCAAAGATCAGTTAATTTTGATTTTACTTTTTTTTTTGTTTTGTTCGAGTTACGCGTCTTCACCGCTTTACAAATTAGAACATCATCCAATCTTATGCATAACAAATAATGTAAGATCTTTTTTTTTTTATATATCTATATGAATTATTTGTTTACAACATAAATTAAAGGTTTAGAATTTAAGATAATCTTTTTCAAATTGATTTAAATATTTAATTTTAAAAATTGTAAAATATCTTATTATTCAAAATTAATTTTAATATTTGATCTTATATTGTATGTTTGGAACATTTTCAAAATAAATTTTAACTTATGATGTTAGAGCCTACTTTCAGGAAGACATTGCATATGATGTCAAAGCCTGCTTTCAGGAAGACATTTCTTATGATGTTAGAGCAGCCTACTTTTAAGAAGACATTGCTTATGATGCCAGAGCCTAACATCTTATGATGTCAAAGCCTACTTGATTCCTAGTGGACCCGTTCGGAAACATTCCACTTCACGTGTTGAAACCAAGGGCCCCTTGACTAAAGTAATTTTAACATTTAAACTTAGAATGCTCGTGTGGACTCTCTCATTATTTAATGTTGTGGACATGTCATTATTTAATGTTATGGTTTATCTAATAATTTAAAGTAAATTTTAACACTTGATATTAGAATGCACTCATGGACTATCTCATTAATTATTATTATTATTATTATTATTATTATTATAATTATTATTATTATTATTATTATTATTATTATTACGTTTGATTAGATTTTTATGGAAGGCCAAGAGTCACAACTTAGAATTCATTTTAGATGTCCCTATTGGGAAATGTAAGCACTACAGGCAAGAAGCCTCACTATTTCTCAAAGGTAACATGGTAGAGACGAACCCCCATCACTTTTTTATTAACTAGTGACTAAAAAAATTCTTTGGACCAATTAAAATCTATTATTTTTTATATTTAATTATTAAATTAATATTTTTATAGTCTATATGTATATTTTTTAAGTTTTAAAATTGACAAAAATAATTTGTGGTTATTTGATTGGCCAAAACAATCAGATCCTAAGTGATTTCATGGATCCACTACCAATGTATTGTTTATTAGGCCATTAGTGTGGGTCTGAAGTTTAAGGAATAAATATAATTCACAATGGGAAACTTATCTGTATTTCTAGTTTGATAGGTTTCTCATGCATTGAAGTGGACATAAATTTGCATTTGTATTATGTTACATAATTTACTATTATTTAACAAAAATATAAAATTAGACAACTTAATTATATAATATGAAAATTATAATTTATTATAGTTCAACACTTTTTCCTTTTAAACATAAAAATATTGATATGTAAAACATACAATAAAAACAGTTGAAAATAAATAGCATATAATTAATATAAATATAATTTAATCAAAATATTAAATTAAATATTACATATTATTATTTACTAGGAAAAAATGGAGAGAAAAAAGGAAGAAGATCATGTGAATCAACAAAAGGCAGAAAAACATACGAATTTGCGAAAGATAGAAGATGAAGGTTGTGAAACTGAATGGAAGGATGAAGAGGTGAAGCACAAACCAATGAAGGATTCTTATGGTTAGAACACATTAAATATCAAATAATTGATTCGATGGATTATTTTGTTTGTAGATCTAGAATCTCTAGAAGATTCGACAATCATTTCTAGGTTTCTTGGGCTAAAAAAAATCATGCAAAAATAAGGGTTTGGATTGAAAGTTCCTAGAAGATAGAATTGATCACCAAATTTATTCCAAATGGATTCTTTATTGTTATTTTTTCTAATAAAAAAGAATGGCAGAAGGTTTTGCAAGGAGGACTGAGGTTGATGGACAATTACCTATTGTATATGTGTTGGTAAATAGATTTGTCCCTTTCTTGAAACCTTAACAATTATCTTCTTTAAGGAAAATATGACTATGTTTCACCCTTTTGAAAGGAAACAAACTACCAATAGTTGAATGAATTAAAAAAACATTTAACCTCTACATTAGAGGGTAGCTCCTCGAATGATTTGCAATGAATTTATTATACAAATGATATGCTAAAATTTTTTACCAGAAAGCATTGAAAGGCTTCAGCATTCATTCATCAACACAAATAAATGCCTTCAAAACTGTAAACATAGGAAATTTTCTGAAAGAATGCTCAAAGAGAGTTCACAGACTCTGATTTACAAACATACTTGTTCTATAAATTCAAAACAAAATAGAGGCACAACAAATACTGATGGCTGACCGATACTCTCTCATGCCTCACATGGCAAGGGGGATCAAGCAAATCAATACAATGCGAGTCGTACCACAACTAATAATAACCATGAACTAAAGGAAAAATTCAGAGATAACTAATCACAAAATTATATCATGCCCATAACAACTTTCTCAAGAAAGATTGCAAATCTCAGAACACACAGATTCGAAGATTGAATAACACGATATTTCATTGATAATCAATCATTGTATTTTCAAAACAATTCATTTGAGAAATCAAAATATTGTCTAATGCTCCCGAAAATCATAGTTTTCGAAACCCCTACAAAGATAAGCTTTTTAGCTTAAATAGCCCCCAGGCTCATAGTTCTTACCTAATCAAATTACATTTACTTTCTTCCAAGTGAAAGAAACCATTTGAAACAACATAAAAGAAAATTAAATTTAAAGCCACTAAGAGGCTACCATTTCATCTTCGGATCAGCTAGGCTTCCACCATGGCAGAAGAGATTATGAATTTGTCTTGCTTTTCCGTAGAACCACGCCATTCCAGGTGCCCTACCAAGAAGTTTAGGATGACTTGGAAATAAGGTAGACCAATGTATAGGATTCTCTACTTCCACACTTCTTTGTCCATTTTTACCGGTACAACTTTCACCTTGTGAACCTCTAAATGGTCTGAACAAACGATGAGCATCGATTCAATCCTTGCCACCTTTGAAGAGTCATTCATGGTCAAGGATTTTGTCATCTGAATGAACTGGATCCTCTCTCAAAAAATATTGGTCATGTCTAAAGCCTCTTCGATTGTCTTGGCACCCTCCTTCATGAGCTGGATGTCGATACACTTTAGGTCTTTTGGCATCGTACCAATCAAGTCAGTCAATTCTTTGAGCAACTTGGTGGATTATTCATGACCTTGTTTGATGATCGAACTGCACCATTCCACATTTTTCTTTGACACATACAATACATTATCATCCAAATTCTCCACCATTTTTTCAGCCAAGAATCTCATCACTCAATATTTCTGAACATAGTTCATCTGTGCAAGGACTGCTACCCACTTGGTCCTTTCTTTCTCCCAGGTGACCGTTTCTAGTTCTAGCTCCTTACTCACGGTTTCAGCATCTTTATAAAATTTAACCAGATTAATAATATAATCTAACCCCTGTTCTATTATCAGGTCCAACCATTAATTTAACATTTCTGTCACTAGCCTATTCCTTTGAACCTGCTCTAGGATTTTCTAGTTGACTAGAGATTAAGGGTTGAATGACATTGGTATTTGTGACAAAGGTTGGGGGTTTGGATCATGGATGGCATTGATATACTTTACCATCAGAGTAACAACTTATTTCAATTCTCTTTTGTCTTTTTCATCCTTCCACGTTCTTGAAATTATCCTTTTCATGGATGATTCCAAATGCTTAGCATCTACAACCCGTGAAGCAACCCCCAAATCTATCTTTTCTATAGAAAAATCCTCCTCAGTAGCTTTGTCTACATCCTTTCTTGGGATTGGTTTGGCTACTTCAGTCATCTAGTGACCCATTGTTTCATCTACATCGAGCATTGCCTATGTTTTGAGCTTCTTTGGCATTGACACCTTTCCCAAACATCTGCTAACCATATCCTTCATTGGGATTGTAACCAACACCACACTCTGTTTCCTTCCTATGGTAGCTTCTAGCCATCTTGGTGCATTTGCAGGTCCCTTAGGTGGTGGGGTTGTCTATACGTCTGGTGAAGTGACAATGACCATGGTGTTCATGGGGTCCTATTGGCTTTCTTCTCCTTTGCTCATGTCCATTTCCTGCATCTTGGGCTCATCTTGATCCTATTGATTCATTGTTTCCTCAAGCTCCTCACTAGGGTGCAAGTCTACAATAATCTCTCAGAATGAGCTCCCTACTCTTCTTTTTTCTTCTTGACTAGGTTACTCGAGCAACTGTGAGAGTGGAATATGGTGACCTTTTCGACCTTCTATGTTGAATGTTCTCTACAATGGGCTTTGAAACACCTGCAACATCAGCAATCTCATTAGTGGCAGAAACTAGAGATTGAACCACAATATGTGAATCAATTCTTGATTCATGTGAGGACATGTGAGGTCCCTCCTTAAACTTCTGGTTCCTCAACCATCTCTCTGTTCTCCTCAAAACATTGAAGGTTTTGGTTTGGATACTATCATCTTCTTTTTTGTTTGAGTCAATTTGTGGAATCGGTTTTCCTTGGACATCTGTATCAAACTCAGGGTCTAAAACATCCTCCTCTGTATCTTTTGGTACACCAGAGATATTAATTGGAATCCTCATGGTAGTTATCTATTGTAGAGTGAATCTGGACCATAGTCTCTTTCTTACTTCATACTCATCATTGCAATTCTCCCAATAATCCTCTAAGTGAGGTTTATGACAAAAATGACTATCTACGTTCAGGTTCTCCATTGCATAATCCCTGCTGTCAAATTTTTCCCTTGCCACATATGGTTGCAGGTTCATCCTTTTGAACTATAGCTCTCGATTCAAGGCATCTAACACAAACTTACAACTATAGTATCCAAGTTCAACTGGGAATACAATTCCAGACTCGCCCTTCGCTCCTAATCTTTTGTCAATGTGGGCCAACTGCCTTCTTACCTCTATAAGCACCTAGCTATCAAAAGCATACCTAGGCAACTTGAATGGTTGGCCCTCAAATCCACCTACCCGTATGTAAGTAAACTAGGGAAATTGAATAAAGAAACTTCCATATATACTCACAAATTCCATAGCTTCAGCACACATCCTCTTGTTCACATTCCCCTGAAGCTCAGAAACAAGTCTTCCCGCGAAGACTCCATTCCATCTATCAAACTACTCAATGTGTCTATGCTGTTGTAATAGAGCATACAAATTATACACCCTCATCCCATCTATCCAAGGCTCATTAAGAAGACCAGGCCAATCCCTTGTACAAGCTAGTATGTAGAAAAGATAAGAAGACATATAAAAACTTGTCATTCCCATAAAATTACTCAACCCTTTTTGAAGTCTCTCTGCAATTACTTGAGACCAATCAAGATACCTGTCACTAGACAACACCACTTTGATGAAAAAGTACATCTAATCTTTCCAATAAAAAGAATGTGAGTTTCCCTTCACCCTGTTCAGAAGTATCACAATATCTCGCATTTTTGTGATGAAGTTCTCTTTCGTCAGGGGTTTTGGTAGTCGTGACCCTCCTTTTTGAACTTTTAGGAGCCAATTCCTTGCAGCCACACTCCTATTCTTTTCCTTCCGAGAAGTTGGCATACAAGTTCCCTATAGTCCAGCCCTCATATTTCTCCCTATATGGAATTCCTATTGTCGCCATTATTGTTTCTTTATTGATTTTGACTAGTACCTCACCATTACTAATTCTGATATATCTATTTTCTATGTCATATCGGTTCATGAAAGCCATCAATAAATCCGAACATGGTGTGGCAAGTGGGAATGCAATAGCTTGCACAAGACCACTCTTAACTATTTCCTCCATTAATGAACTAGACTGAGGGTTCTTAGTTGTTTCTAGGAAATCCCCTAAATCTACATGAGCCAAGGAGGTGTCTTCTAATTCTAGTAAAATACTCACTAGACACGAGGTCCGACCAAGCTTTGGCAGCATTGGCCTCATACTGCCTATCTACTCCCTTAACCAAGAAATTCTAAAAACAAGATAGTATCCTACCCCAACAATTTAGAGATTTTCCTTTTCTATACTGATAAAACCTTAGAACTCAAAGAAACACAAATTAGGAAGAATTAACTAAACTTACCTGTTACCACCATGAAAACTAGAAATTCTTCCAGAGAACAGAGCTAGTTTTACCTTCGGTGCCTCCAATTTACTCAAGTATGGCAGCTGCGACCTTCTCAAATATGGAAATAAATTCATACACATTTCCTTCAATTAGATGGATAAATATCTATAGAGCCACACATGCCTCATCATGATTTACCCAAGCGTGCGAAGTAACGGTGAAATGACAAAAACTGACACCTTCTTAATTATCCATCACTTTTGTACAATTAATTTGATTCTCCCATGATTACTTTCCACATTTAGAGTTTTTAATTTCTAAATAAGGGAATATTGCTTCTTGTCATGCCAGTTTTGTTTTCACCAAAAAACCTTAGAGTAAGTTTTGAAATGAACCTATGAACCTTGAACCATTTGACAAAAGGTTCATCAGTTCAAGTTCACTTAAGAAATATAACAGTGAGTGGGCAGCATGCACAACAACACCAAGAACGAGCGACAAAAAAAATGACTACTTAACATGAACCTTGAACCTTTTGAACTGTTTGAGATTTGGTTCAAGGTTGAAGACTACTTATTAACTTAAACATAAGGACTCATGCTCATTATATAATGATACATTTTTGCGACTCACAAAAGGCATTTTGAACCACTTGAGATTTAGTTCAACGGGTTCAAAAATTCAAAGACCACAAACAGAAGCTCACTTGTTCACATGACGAAAAAGACCACAAATGACATTTACAAAATGCACTTTGAACCTTGAACCATTTGAACTTTTTAGAAAGAGTTCAACGGTTCAAGTACAAGGGAAAACAAATGACTTGACAGAAGAAAAGGCACAAAAGGGAAACCATGAGTATGAATATTTAAAAGAGAAAAATTGTGGGGGGGGGGACTAACAATATGAAGAAGTGGTTCCGTAATTTTATCCCGCTTACTCTAGATCCATATGACTAGAATATAGGTATAAAGAATGTCTAGTACAAGGATAACTTTAAGAAGCCACCCCCGAGGCAAATATGTAGAATCTTGGTGAATCAGACATTATTTTCGGGGCAAATTTTTCATATGGATGGAAAAAAAAAATTTCAAAATAGGGCAAAAAAATATTTTGTATTGGTGATTTTTTTCTAGGGTACAAAAATTCCATAAATTTCTATCGAATTATACCTTGTTCTATAGGGAAAATATATATTGTAGGAAGTGAAATAATTTTTGTTAAAAGGAACAAATATATAATTGTATGGGCAAAAAATTTTACTCCGAAGGAAAAATTATTTAAATGTATTGGCAATTTCTATCCACCACTTGAAAATTATTGAATTTGTGTTGGTGAATATTTTGTTATTTATGGAAAAATATATAATTTATTGGCGATTTCATGAATTCATTGCCATTAATAAACAAGGCACATCATATCACATCAGTACATCACATTGAGTCTGGACTCTGCATGATGTATCAATAAGAATGGCCTCTTTGACACGTGAAGGGTGACACATACCTAAAATCCATTAATGATTTTAAACTGTTTGATGATCGGAGATCAATGGCTGAAGTTTTATTTTGGCACAATTTTCTAAAGAGAACATAGCTCACCGAAAAGTGCCCAGAATGGAATTGGATTCAATAGACACGTATCAAATGTCACAAATCACGATCGATAATTTTGGTCATTTAATAAAGGCTGCCAAAAAAATATCAATTTGTTGAAGAAGCAATAATAGACTATAATGTATAATATATGTTTCATTGGCCCTACAACCTACAATCTAGATGTCTGGGGTCTGAATGTCCCCCTTGAGTCCTGACTACTTGGCACTGACGGGTCACCACTAAATAAAAATGAACTCAACGATGCAAACAAATATAGATAAATTTAGAATAATATTATTACACGTCAAAAATATGATCACTCACCTTTAGGTCACTAGCAATCGCCAATGCAGTCAACAACAATGATTTTCGTTGGTTTAGAAACTTCGCTATTGATCAGAACTCAGAGCCTATAACCCACCAAATTATTTTGAGATAGATCTAATCTTTGCAAGTATTTATACTAATCCTTATATGGTGAATTCCATAGGAATTTTATATGGTATGCAAATATTTGGTGAATCTCATGTAACTATAACACAACATGTAATTTTTGAGGTGATTATAGGTCATCCAAATATGACTTATGTAATTTTTGAAGCGATTATAGGTCGTCCAAATAATTCGCAAATACAAAATAGTTGGCGAAACTTGAGGTGAATGGAGACATGTGTCGTTAAAATATCGAGCGAATTGGGTCTTCCTAGCTAACAAATCTTCACATGCCTATAGGAGAATTATGGTCATCTATTAAGGCAACCTTGGAGAGTGTAGGCTAAAAAATTAAATTTACCGTGTGTCCACCATATATTATATTAGTGAAATCATCGCATAGAAACATTTAATTGCATAAAACATATGGCGATCAGGTCATGACTTTTAAAGAAATTGATAATGTTCTATCGACATGCCCACCCTCAGTCAGTATAAAATGTTCATCATTTCCCAGGTCCCCAACGTGAAAAATTTGCCATTGGTGAATATTCGCCACTAAAGTAATCTTTGGTCTAGAAAAGGTTAATAGATCATTGGGGACATTAATAAACATTTATGTAGACTTCGATAATGATGATTCATTCTTCTATGAAAGGATCAAGGTGGTAGCAATAAGGCAAATACCAAGTGATGTTAGGTTTTGTATTGATGATAGACACTGGGTTCAAAAATTGAAAATTAAAAAGGAATTTTTTTTGTCTTTGGTGCAGTGAAAGAGATCATACCATAAATGATTGTAAAATAGCTCGAAAGACAATGGAGAAATGGTTTCCTAAAAACACAAACCTTATGGAAAATTTAGGAGCAAATGTAGGAAAGGAAAGAGTAGTTCAGAATGGAAAGACAAATTTGATACAAATGGGTTTGTGTGGAACTAAAAAAGTTGACAACACTAATGGGAGTAGAAGACATGAAAAAAGATGCCTCTCCTAGGGGATTAAAAGATAAAACTATTTATCAGGAGAAAACCAATATAGATTTACAAGAGGGAAAGGATAATGTTAGTGACAGAGAAAGAGAAATAGATGAAGAAGGCACATAAAATAATGAGTTGGAAATTATGGGTCCAAGATGTATCAGTCAAATGGCAAAGCAATTTCTGAGAAAGTAAAATAAAGGTAGGGGAAGGGAAACCAATATATAAAAAAGAGAGGATGAAATAGGGGAGAAACAATTGGTGAACATCTAAGAATTTTTGAAAAAATCCAACTTTGTGAAGGCCTCCCTTGGAAAGAAATGAGGTTCCTTACATGGAATGTGAGGTTCCTATTGGCCCCTATCAAATGAAAATCAAGCATCATTTGGATAAAATTGTAATAGATATTTCGATGCTCCATGAAACCAAAATATTCTTAGATAAAGGGCTCAAATTTGTTAAATATTGTCATAGATGCAGATGATCATTAATGAATGCACAAGGCAACTTTGAAGGCGTGGGGATTTTAAGGAATCTAGATACAATATTGGTAATTATGGAGATGGGAGAATATAACTAGATGATGTGTAAGGTCAAGTGTCAGCTTTCAAATGATGAATTCTTATAAATTATTGTCTAACAATGAACTAAAAGAGAAGAAAATTGTTGCTATAACAATCCATCCCATGTGACATTGAGGATAAAAAAAAAAGATAAAATAATCCTTGGTGGGGACTTCAACACCATTTTATATTTATGTGAAAAATTGGATGATTTAATAAAGTGAATCAATCTATGATGTAATTTAGAATATTTATTGAGAATCTGGAAGTTTTTTATTCCATCCCGAAAAAATAGATCTAACAAATAAACAAATAGAAGAGAAGGGTTCACCAACATATTAGAAAGGATAGATAGGTTTTTATGAGAGGTAGTTGGTTAAAAGATGATGTTGCATGGGTTGCATCTATCCTTCTATTATCAATCTTGAACCATTATCAGATGCAGCTAGAATGAAAAGATAGAAAAAAACTAAAGAAAGGATATTTTAAATTTGAAAATATTTGGTTGTGGAATACTACAGTGAAGGGAAGACTTGAGAATTGGTGGGAGGAAAGAAAATTTTTTCACAGAATAGTTATCTTTCATTTCTTGAAAATATTAGGGGTCATTAAAAATAAATTGAAACAATGGAGTTGTGAATGCTTTAAAAATATATTCCAAGAAAAATAATTGGTAGAGAAGGAAATGGAAGAGTTGAATGAGAAAGTAATATAAAACGGTATGTTTCCAGATGATTTCTTTAAAGAGAAAGAGCTTAAGGGAAGACATGTGGAGTTATTAGCCATAGAGTAAGTATATTAGAGAAACAAAGCTCAATAGAATTGTCTTTGGATCTCTATTGGTGATAAAAATATAAATTTTTTTCATGCATTAGTTAGAGCTAGGAGAGAAAGGAATAGAATCAAAGATATCAAACTCTCCAATAGTGAGTGCAATATTTCTTTGATAGAAATTTAAGAGGAAGCTATTAGTTTCTTCCAAGAATTATTAGACAATTAAGCCAATGGGATCCTCAATTAGAATGAGGACATCTTCCCAGTTATACCAAAGTGTATAAGTGAAGCCGATAATAAGCTGTTGATCAGAAAGTTCACAATGGATGAAATTAAAGTAGCAATGCTTCAATTACACACAAAAAAATTCTTGGACCCAATGGCATGCCTAAATATTTTTACCACACCTATTGGGAATTTATTGGATAAGATGTGTGGAAATTCATAGAGGATTTAGGAAAGTAATTATATTTTTGATATTAATAAGACCATGATAGCCTCATTGCTAAGAAAAAAAATTACTTCAATGGTAGAATATCCCACAATTTCCCTCTAGAATACTATCTATAACATAATTTCTAAGGAAATGGCTAACTAATTGAAGAATGTGATTGAGAAATTTATCACTAAAGAACATGATAACACCTTCACTCTTGGTAGGGAGATTACAAATAGCATCATATTGGTTGTTGAGACAATTCATACAATATCTATAGACAAAATCAAAGGTATGTTGATTAAATTAGATATCAGTAAAGCATATGATAGGGTGTAATGGAAAATTCTATTGAAAGTTCAAGAATAGTTAAACTTTTATTTAAAATGGATTGATTTAATTAAGATACACATCTCTACTCCTTGTTTATTTGTCTTGTTGAATGGCTCTATGTGTGATTTCTTTGTGTCTTTGAATGGATTGAGACAAGGTGACCCAATTATTGGAAACAAAGTTGTTTCACCAATAGTTCAACCGATTAATGCTTGATACAACTGTGAGACTTAATGAATCCATAAGAGGAAGGTAAGCCATATAACAAACCTAAGCGCTAGACTGCAAAGCATAAGGAGACTAAGTGAGCATACCTTGCAATGATTCCCCCTAGCACAAGTGAGGGGTTTCTACCCAAGACCTAGGCTTTGATACAAAAATACAACCAAATGCATGGATCATTGATTCGAGATATTCAAACCATATGATTGGTGACAAAGATAGGTTTATTAATCTCAAGAGATATGATGATGGATCAGTGAAACTTGTTGAAGAATATGGTGCAACTATTTGAGGTATTGAAAGTGTTTCTATTGATGGTAAGCATAAAACTGATGATGTTTGAATATGTTGAAGAATTAAGAAAATATATTAAGTTTAAGTTAGATGTGTAGAAAAGCCTGTGAAGTTATTCTCAATAGTACCAGATGTGTGATCAGAAAATAAAAGACTAGTAAAAAGGTTACAAAAGGGGTTATAAAAAGTGGTATTAGAGTCTAGGTCATGGGTTCAAACCCCTCACTTACGCTGCACAACACAAGGAGACCAAGGGTACACACCTTGCAAAACCAATTTTCCCATTGTTGTTTGTAATTTTGGTTGAAGTGATGGGAAGGTTCATTGGCAAACTATAGGAAGGTAGACTTTGGAAAGGTATCTCAATGATTAGAGGTATTGGGCCAGTTATGTATGCTCAATTCACAAATGACATTTTCCTCTTTGGTGAGGCCTTTATCCATGAAAAAGAGGTGGTTCGAGAAACCTTAGATATTTACTCCAAGGTATCAGGCCAGTTTAAACAAGGACAAGACTAAATCATTTTTATTCAATGTAAAGAAGGTGTTGTAGAATAGAAAGCCAGATTTTGGGATGTAAAATTATGATGCTTCCTGTCAAACCCTTTACTGCTCCATTGTTTATAGGCATTGACAGAATAGTTTACTAGGAAGAATTGATTAGCAATTACCAAAATAAAATATGCAATTGTAAGAAGAAATGGCTATCATTGGCTGGTAAGATTATGATGGTTAAAGTAGTATTTTTAGTTATTATCATATATAATGTCATGATTTAGACATACAAACAAAATAATCTTAGTATTAGAGGCTTTATTGAAGAATTTTTTGTTAAAAGGTGATAAGAAAATAAAGACAACCCCATTGATCAAATAGGACATGATTTGTTTTTTCAAAGTTGAACAAGGTGCTAGATTAAAATGGCCTAGTTGGCAAAACAGTACTTTAGGGTCCAAGCTTGTATGAAAAATGTATAATAACTACAAAAATTATGGTGTTGATTATGCAAAAGAATTATCTTGACTGTGAAGATTCAAAAGAAATTTTAAGAATAGCCAATAATGGTGGTGTCTCTATAGTTTAGCAATTCATATGGGAAAGTAGGAAGTTTATTGTAGATCATGTGACTTGGAAGATAGGGAAAGGGACTAAGGCTAAATTTTGGTATGACTACTAGAATGGAGAAATTCCTCTTGATAGGTCCTTCAATGAACCAGATTGGATTAAAGAGGTAATAAGGGAAAATGAAAAATTTATTGTAGACTTGTGTCTCAAATGTAGGATGGTTTTGGAGAGGATTGGGATTGGGATATGTTGTATAGGATAATCATTCTAGAGAAAGTAAGAGTTCCATTGAAGGTGATTCTAAGGAAAAGGAATATATCACCCAGTTCTTGGAATAAGATAAAATTATATGGAGTGTATCAAAATATAGAGATTACTCAGTCTGACTTGGATGAGAACTTCAATCAATACAAATGGAGACTATGGAATGTCCTACCAACCCATGTTGCAAAAATTGTATATTACGCAAGGATGGTGTTTTTATTTGGACAACCTTACATGGGAGATTTTTGATAGGTGACAAATTAATGCTTATTGGCATTGAGGCTCCAAGATGTTTCCCCCTTTTGTACATGGACTACGGAAGAATAACCACCTTTATATAGGATGCTCTTATTCAAAAAGTTGTTTGTCTTGGCTATTCTCTTCCTTGGACTGGAAATTTTCCCACCAAACAACCCTATTGAGGTTTCTTTTAATCTAGCATATAAAAAGAAACAATTGGATGTGGGGTGATATCTAGATTGTTGCCCCATCTATGGTCTAATGGAAGGTATGGAAACAAAGGAATAGGATAATTTATAGTGACAAGTTTTCAAAGATGGAATAAGTAATAAGGTAACCTGAAAATGGTATATGTTAGGTAGTTAACACTTTAGTAAAAAATAAGAAGATAAAGTTCTATTTAGCATGGGACAATAACATTCTAAAAAAATGGTATAGACTAAAGGCACCACAAAAAAAAATATCAAGTCAGCTAAAGGTAAAAAATTAATTTTGACAGTGTATTAAGACATCGCCAAAAAATATTGGTCCTACAACAAATAATAAAGTTGAACATGATGCCTTCTTAGGAGGTTTAAGTCTCCATTTCGATTTTTTTATTATAGAGCTAGATGTGGAAGGGGACTCTCAATTAAACATTATTTTTGTATGTAATAGTCACATTTATAATTAGAAATTAAAATATCAAGTGACATAGTTTAAGGAATATATTGAAAAATTGGGGAACATTCATATCTCTCATATATATTAGGAATTGAATAAAGTGGCCAATTTTTTAGGAAAATAAAGGGGCTAAGTTGGAAAATTGAGATTATCTAATTAGGCATGTGGAGAGTTGGTTGGGGCCAAGTATGACTTTAGATGAAGAATTAAGAATCATGGTCATCCTTCTTTAGGTAGGCTTGGGTAAGATTATTGATAAGGTGTAATAGGGAAAAGATCATCTCTACTATCCATATATGGAATCGTCATGAAGATAATGTAATATATAGTCGAAACAATTTCATGGAAGGAGGTGAAATGAAATAATATTGCAATGTTGATTGTCAACCGCATCACATTTCAAAAGAAAAAGTGATGGTGAAGGTAATAGAGAGAGTGTTGAATCTGTTGGGAATAGACTTACTTGACACAAGATCGGATTGGTACATAATGAAAAATTTGCTTAAAATCATGTGGGGCCTTCCTTGACTAGAGATCCATGGGAACTAGTTCTCTAAGGAAAGAAAAAAACATGGAATAAATCTTGGATGATGTACGCAAGAATCAAAATATAGAAGTAGAATTGGAAACATAAGGAAGAGGTTGCTCTGACTAGGATGAATGGAGTGTTATATAATGGAGCACAAGGCTAAAATGTGATCAACCTTAAGGTTAGAAATGATGGTAAAATTATATGTCTTCAAGTGTCAGTACACCAAATCTCTTGTGGCCGATGAATCTCTTGAGGACCAAGTTGCCTTCCTATTTATAAAAGGGAATTAGGAAGAGAATTTGAGTATTATCAAATTTTTGGGATTATATTTTTGGGTTATAGGGCACATACATGATGGCACTATATATAAAAATTTATTTTTTCTAATTGTGAATTTTTTGGGGGTATACAATCAAGGGTTCCCAAGGTTTGCTTCCTTGTATATATCTAACTAGGTTCATCTCATACATTCTTATAGAGGGATCACATTACAACACATAAGAAACATTTGAAAATAAAAAGGATAAACTAGTTTAGCCACAAATAACTCATAAATAAGAGAAGATGAATCATCACCTTCAACAATAAAATAAAAAAATCCATGAAATTTTCAACACTAAATGAAATGTACTCATGGGAGCTACATCCAAAAAATATCACAATTTTTGGCTAAACCATCATAGACAAAGATAAAAAAAATTGTTGGTCTGCATAAGAAAAATAAGTTATCCATAACTAAAAAAGAAAGACCAAAATATTCATAATTATACATTACATCACTATGTTCAACTAGAACTAGCCACCACATGGGGAAGTAGGGAACAATGTCTAGATATTTCAATAGCTCATCATAGGGTTCACAATGAGCATGCAATCCCACATGGCATGGTAGTTTACAACCTGGCTACACTTCACATCATGTCATAATGTGACATGATACTACATGTAGCATATATAGAGACCACATGATGTACTCCTCATCTACATCCCATATTACATCAAAGTGGCATAATACTATGCCAAACATGGCCATAGTCTGCATGGTGATATACTTAGCTACATCTTGCATCGCATCATACCATGAGATGATACTATTCCAAATATTTTCATAGACCACATGGTGATGTACCTCACAAATAATGCATATGAAAGACAAACCTCACATAGAAACATACCTCCTAGGATACTCACTATAAGAAAGAGGTATACATGGCTAGGACCCACTCATATGCTAACCTACACATGAATAATTAAAGATACCATGGGTGCCCCTTTACAAGCATGTAAGTATCTCCAGATCATTCTACATCAATGATGAATACATAACATATATAAGGGACCCTCACGTATCAATGTACATGGCATCGTACCCTCAAGCTTGGCTTACTACCATCAATAATATGACATCATCACCAACGTTGTGTCAAAACATCAATGGTCCATGTGGTATCATATCTATCGTATCATGTCAGAATATGTATCAATACAAAATCTACCTCATCATGAGAAAATATCTCTCTACGTGCTGGAAAAAACACACACACATATATAAAACTTCAATAATAACAAATTTGTAAATATATCTCATACCAATTGTTGATACCATACTCAATAACTATGGGTAATAGGTCAACACATACTACCTATACAAGTTGTCTCATCATAAGGGGACATAGTGAGTGCATTTCTAGATCAAAAAAAGCTAAGGTTTCTTCATCTACCACCATTATTCATACACAATTCCATCCTGACCAAGGAAATTTGTTGTTGCTACTACCCATTCACATACTAACCTATCAATAACTCATGGGTTGGAACTTAGTAGAGTGACATACCATTGTAAATTGTAGCCTTGTACAATTCACACCTCATTTTGGTTCTCCTACTTTATCATGTCCTATTTTAGTTTGCGTATAGGTCTATTTTGGCTCTTTTCATTCCAAATTTGATGTCACCTTACTATATGGATAAGTGGAACCCATCTTGGGACCATACCCTCCTATTTTCCACCTTGGTTCCCCTTAAATAGTCCCCAATTTAACTAGGAATAGGAACTCAATTCCTCCCCAATGGATTTTGGTCCCCATGACTTAATTTGAATGTTGGAGGTTCACCTCATTGGTATTCTACCTAAGTAAGCCTATATAAAGACATCCTTTCAATTTATTTTGACATCCACAATTGACCCCATCATTCATGCATGCATAAAGCATTCATCATCCAACATTCTAAAGCATTCAAGGAAGCATCTTATCCCACCATATCCTTTAAGCATCATCAAGTTAGTCACATAAACATTTATTTAAGCATATATTTATGTTTGAATCTTCTATGTGTTTTCATATAATTACATCAATATTTATGATCACATCTAAAGATCATTATATCATCAATATTCTATAAAATATTCAAGATATGAGATATTATGATACATCATTTATTTTATTATTTTAATTATGATTTTCATTCAATTCAAGGTTAATTCCTAAAACAAGGCTGACCTAAGGAAAAATCCCATCAACAACCCTATTTATTTCATTTGATGTCTAGGGAATTTATTTAGGAGCCATGACTGAGGAATCTAGTAGAGTAGATGATGATAGTAAGATTCATCTTTGGAAGGTAAAAAAAATGAAGGACCAAGATGATCAACTCTCATTGGTCCCAAGTATTTTTTATGACCTTATAGAAATAGATTTTTTATATCATCATGATCTAGAAAACATCCAATCTGTTTGTCCTAGATATTCAGAGGACTAGGGTGATCTTCTCTCCTTGATCCTGATAATTCTAATTTAACTTTATGTCATAGGTTCTAATCTATTTCACATTCTCAAATATGGGTTCATAACTCTACATGATATCTAGAACATTGTATAACCATTATTTGATATCAATTTCTCATTATTTGTCCTAGATCTAACATTTAAATTCAACCCTAATAACAATTTAATTTTAACTCTAACACGGAAATGATTAACCTTATTTGAATTCAATCCTTTTAGGATTGGATCAATCAAATTTTATCCTTAATGTTTAGTGATACCCGAAATTTAACACCTTATATTTTGGTGAACCCAATGTAAATTGAACACATAACCTTCTAATTTTAAATTTAAAATTACCTAATTTCATTGTATATACTAAAAAAACATTTATTTGCTTACATATTTAATATAGCACATGAGTTTCTTGTTTGATTATAATGTTGGCATTTTTGATGATGATGTTGTGATTGTTATTGATTGACACAAACTTGCTTTGAGATCACTTCTTGTATATATGAGTTATTCTCAACCAGTATTTGTTCCAACCGGTATTATGTATTTAGACTTTAGACTATCGGTGTTTTGCAGAAAGTGTTTTACCGATCTCAAGCGGTATGAAGACCCAAAGAGGTATAAAGACCCAAAGCAGTATGAAGACCTCAAGCGGTTCAAGGATCTCAAGCGGTATGAAGGAACTAAAGCAGCAATTATCATTTTCCCAATCTTCATTTTGACAACCACTAATCGGTTAAATGTATGAACCCATATTACTCTATGATGAGTTACCAACTAGTATTTTTGTGATGAGTTATCATCCTTTAAAGCTATGAGATTTCCACAATCCATCTTATATTCTTGAATTTTTTTTGGATTCGATTGTGTGTATTTTTTTCCATCAATGTTTCGAATAACACTCCGTGATTCATCATCGGGATGAAAAAAATTCCAAAGACATGAAATTCATTAACAATGATTCTGTGCCATGTTACCAAATGTGTCTAGATGCACTGAACCTAGGAACTTGCAATGTAATCCTGTTGGACTAACAAGAAATCAGATTCCTTTATAAGGACATCATGTCTAGAGTTTTAGATGATGTTGGGGTTTAAGGTGATTGATGAGGTTTCTGTATGTGCGATCATAGAAGAGAAGATTAGGTCTATGTGAAGAAACAACATGTGGAGATATTGAAGACTGAAGTAATGCTGAAATGCATTAACAATGAGCTAGCAAGGATCTAACCAAGCATACTGTGCTAGTATTTAGATCACTCACTTGTTGATTACTCACATATTCGACAAGTCTGAAACCCTTAATCAGGTAGGCCTGGAAAAGCCTTTATAAATCCTCTAACAAGGTGGTTCACAACTATGGATTTGAACTCCTCTCACAAGGTAGTCTTTAATCAGACTTATCTCCTAATAGAGATTGAGATTCCTAATAGGATCTGTTCTAGTGAAGAACATTGTATGACCTTAACCGGTCCGGTTACTATTCTGCAGATAGTTACTTGTGAGTTTCATCTCACCATGGTTTTTCCCATTTGGGTTTCCACGTCAAAACCTCTTGCCTTATGGTGATTGTGTTCCTTTGGGTGAATGCCTTATTTGTTGTTTGGTTTGCATTTTCATTAACCGATTTGTTAGTAAAAGTGTTATATCAGCTTACTGCTAAACTGTTTAAGTGTTTGAGTTCAGTAATTTTTGGTATACTAATTCAGCCCCCCCTCTTAGTATTCATCAATTGGTATCAGAGCCAACCTTTCTATAAGTTTAACCACTTTGAAGGAGATATGGGGGAATAAATTGTGAGGGAGCTTACTCATCATCTCACTTAGACTGAGACAGCCTTTGATGAACTCAAAGTCAAATATAAAGCCTCTCTGGAAAAAAGAAGAGAGCATGTAGAAAAACCAATGGAGCTTACTGAAAATAGTTCTTCTAATGAAGCGGACATGGATGCCCTAGTTGAAGAAGTTGAAAAATTGATTGAATCCAATGCTAACCTCAGAAGGGAACTAGAAGGACTGACTATCAGAATGTGTCAAGAGCTTGAGAACTAGAGGAAAGCTGAAGATCTAGTAAAAGACAAAGATCATGAGATCTCCAAGCTGAAGCAAGAAATCAGTGCACTTACCGCTCATCTACAAGAGAGTAAAGTGGAAAAAGAAGAAATGCAACGTGAACTAAACATGGCTATTTCTGAGAATGCAACCTTGAAGGAATCCCATGCTTCTATTCCCAAGGAACTCACTGAGTCAAAGGAAATCCTTTCCAAATTCAATCAGAGTGTAGCTAAGCTAGAGCAAAAGCTTGAATCAGCTAAACCAGTAAAGAATACCAATGGAGTTGGTTTCTCTAGATATGAGGAAGGTGAATCCTCTGGAGCGAAAGATGGAGCATCAAAGAAGCAACCAGCACCAAAGGATAAAGGTAAGCAAAAATTTAAACTTGTTTTCTTTAATTGTCTCAAGGAAGGACATACTGCTAATGTATGTAGAAATATGGATTACAATAGTTTTCCTTATTTTCTAAACAATAAGCCTAGATCTAATAGATTCAATGGAAACTATTATACATGCAATGAGTTTGGGCATAAAGCATTTGAATGCAGGTTAGTTATACACAACACTAGAAGATATCCTCAAAGGAGTCAAGGAGTTTTTCCTGAATCCTCTGTGAACCAGAATCCAAACCGGTATAATGCTTATGACCATCAGTCAGGTGGTGGTGGTTATCAAACAAACTACAACCGGTTGGAGAGCAACCTATATGATATGTCATGGTAGTGGTCACACTGCTGCAACATGTAGAAGAAAGAATGGAAACATGAATAATGGACCATGGAGAGCACTTGGAATTGTTTGCTATCATTGCAAAAAACTAGGTCACACTACAAGATTCTGTAGGATGAGAAAGAACATATCAGATGATATACTAGTCACTCAGGAAGGAAAGATTATTTTTGAAACTATTCAAGCAGATATGAAGACAACATGGAAGAAGAAACTTGAAGAAGTGTCACAAGAAGAACTAGTTTCTGCACCTAGTGTGGAAGTCGTTGAACCAACAAACTAAGCTTTAGAAAAGATTGGGGGGAGCGAATCAGTAAAATATTTTGAACCCTCGGTTTTCACCAGTAAAAGACCTTAACTGGTATTGCTACCTGTCAATCGGCAGAAGACCAGAAATGGTAAAAGGAAAAATTAAGGTTTATAACCTAATGGTGGAGCATTTATTATGGTAGGTGAAGAATTTGTTTAAAAGGAATTTTCAAGTCATTTTCACTTATCAATTTGTGAGCGAGGAAATTCTCAAGTGCAAAGCGACAAAAGGCAATTTTTTTTGTGATTTAAAGAGATTTGAAAAAAAATTGAAGTAGAATCTGGAGAAAGTATCAATCAGTCAAGTGAAGAACACTAAGTAGTGTTCCAAGTGATTGAAGTGGTGTGTTGCTAGCTACAGTGTCAAAGCCCTAAATCTCGATTCGTGAAGGTTTTTTTTTTTGAGTTTCTTTGTTTATCATGGCTTCTGCTTCACAGTGCAGTTCAAGTGCACCTATTGATTTAGTGGATTTGAAACAAAGGAAGATGAAATACAATGCCCTATCCCAAATACCCACTGATGTTATAGTTGAGGAAGGTATTTCAGATTATATTGATTGCAAAATTGAAGACCTAGGATCCCTAGTGATCCATTCTCAGTTAGGTTTATTTTGCGGGGATGACAAGAAGATCAAGCTTGAATACAACATCTTGGAAAAGAAGAAAATTCATAATGCGGTCTATTTTCTTGAAGAATTCAGAAAAGATCACATCCACATCATCCTAAGTAGAGTGCACGGTGATAAAATGTATCTTGAGTGGACACATGACATCACACTAGAAGCAATTCATGCCATCACCGGTTTGTGTAACGTTGGAGAAGTGCCAACCCTAAGAAAAGTTATTAAGATAGAAATGATCAAGCTCACTAGTTCTATGAGTGACCAATGAGGAATGACCATCAACACCATCAAGGATGATCTGGTCAGGTATGCCTTTATTATGATCAGATACCAGACATTCTATGCTAGCAAAATAAACTCTGTCTCTACAGCTACGGTGAATGCCACCTATAGAATGACCATGGAAGATGCAACATTTGATCTATGCACCTGTATGTAGAGGCAACTCCTGGTAAACCTGAAATCTATCAAACATGACAATGCATTAAGATTTAAATTTGGACAACTATTGGTAGGATTGTTTTTCTACTTTCAAGGATATTTTTTGAGAGTCGATGATATTCAATGGTCTGCTGACCAACCAATTACCAAAGAAATCAGAGAAAGTCTTCAAGCGGTGGGAACCGGTTATCCTGAAGTCCTGAACAAATACTTTGATGAATTCAAGTGGAAGATTAGCCAGAGGATGAGGATATCTGGTGACATTGTCAAGAAGTATGAAGAGGACATCTGCTTTATCATCAGAGTAGATGAGTGCATAATGGAGGCGGTTGAGCCCAAAAAGGAAGAAGTGGAGCCCATCGGATATGAGGTGATGTATGACATGCTCGATGGGTATGCCTCTACCCTACTTGCCTCACCTTTTGATCCAAAGAAGAAGAGAACCGACATTTACTTGGAAAGGATTAAACTAGTTAAAGAACGTTCAGTGAAGAAGGAAAAGGCAGTGCCATCGGTATCGGCACTGGTTACTTCAGCAAGTCCTAAAGTGACCAAGCAGTCACCGGCCAAGAAGAAACTAGAAGTTGCACCTACCAAGGTCTTTGAAAGAAAGTGGAAAAATAAGAACACCTCACCAGATTTTGAAGATACAGAACCTGAAGTGCAGCCTAAAAAGACTATGCAAATGAGGAAGAAAGCAAAGAAACCCAGCAATGAATCGACATCATTAGCACTGGTAAATATAGACATTTCCTCTTACAAACCATTGACACATTGTCAAAGAACTATCAACAATATTAGGAGAAAAGTGCTAAGTGATTTATTAGATCATTTTGATGATTTTAATGATAATAAAAAGGAGGAAGTTGAACATGAAATCATTCAACATCTATGTATTAATGACCGGTCACCATCAGAAATTAGATCTGTGACACCAGATTCTTTATACAATTCTTTAGATAACAAATGGCACATTGCCATAGAAAAGGAATAGGAAATAAGAGAAGAAATTTTTGCACAATATTTTCCTGATGTGTCAAATTCAGAGCTATATGAAGTTATGGATAAATACAAAGGCCCCTTCTTCATGAAAAGAAGAAGACTCTTGTTATTGGAAGGGAAAGTCCCTGAAGTGGTGAAAGATACACATTCACATGCCAAAGCCACTTTGAGGTTGCACCAAGTGTCTGAAGAAAACAAGAAGACTGAACAAGAATTGAAAACCAGAAAACTGGATGAGGTATATGACAGTGAAGGAGAACTGGTTACTGAACAAATGGAAACTATTGATGTTGATGCTTTGGATGGTGAAGATGTTACTCTAGATACAACAAAAGAAAAGGCTGACAAAGTGCAAGTGGAGGAAGAAAAAAAGAATCAAGAGGAAGAAAAGAGGAAACAAGTAGAAGAAGAGAAAAGGAAACAAGCAAAAGAAGAGAAGAAGAAACAAGAAGAGGAGAAGAAGAAACAAGAAGATGAGGAAGAGGAGAAGAAGAAAAAGGAAGAGGAGAAAAGGAAACAGGAAGATGAGAAAAAGAAATAGGAAGATGAGAAAAAGAAACAGGAAGAGAAGAAGAAGAAAGAAGAAGAGAAGCAGAAGGAAGAAGAAAGGAAGAAGGATGAAGAGAAGAAAAAGAAAGAAGCAGAGGAGCAAAAGAAGGGAGAAGAGGAAAAACACGAGCTAAAGAGAAGAAGGAAGTGGCAAAGAGCACACATATGGACACACCAAAGGCAACCGATAGTCAAGACAAACTGGCTGACATTACCAGTCCTATTGACCTCCAATCTGCAAATGAATCAGAGCTACTCCAAAGCATTAATCTTTCTCAAGAGAGACTAGAAGCTTTAAAGAAGAAAAAGGAGCAAGACGTTATTCAAACTGTGGTGGATACACTTACCAGTTTGATACCTGATACCAACCTCCCGAGTACCGATTCCTCTTTGGCCCAGCTAAAACTTCTATGCACAGTTGTGTCCGACCAGGTACAAACCCTAGAAGAGGTTGTCGAAGCTAATGCACAGAAGAAGCATCAAAAGGCACTAAACACTACCGTAGTGAAGAAATTGAACGAGCTCCGATGTGAACTTTAGAAAGAACAAAAAGACATAAGAGATGCTATGGATGAGGGGAAATTAAGGCTCAATAAGAAAAGTAAACCCCATCTATTATGTGATTATGTACTTGCTCAAAAAGAAAACTGCAATCTGATTTATAGGCATATATAAGCACCTTTTAAGATGCCCTATGATTCCTTCACTATGTATGGGCAAACCGTTCACTAGTTTCAGCTGTAGTTTGCCAAAATTGAAGTAGAGATTTGCAACCGGGTGAGAGATTTGCATGAACTTTAACTGGTTCTTCTACCCAGACTGCAAATATTTCAGAAGTGCTATCTTAATCTGGATGCCTTATCAGTCACTAAAGAGATGAGCACAATAGATGCCATAGAGGAACAGGTATCCTAGATGCAAATAGAAAGTGAGGTCACTACTTCATTAATTGAGTCATGGTCTTTATCCATGAAAACCTTTATGCAGGATTTTAAATCGGTTTTTGATAAGTTTCACTCATTATTGTCATAAACTTTTCTTATATTAATGATAATGAGAAACAGGGATTATTCTGCAATACTTTGTCATTGTTGGCAAAGGGGGAGTAGTATTTTGTATTTAAAAGTTTAGTGAATGCTATATATACTTTCATGTTATCTCTTTAAGGGAGTAGTATATATTGTATTTTCTGCAAAAGGGATAGCGTATATGCTTAGGGGGAGTCATTTTGATTATAGCATATTTTTGTTGTAAAACACTTAGATGTCAATTTTTTTTTCCTAAGTGTTGCCATCAATGCCAAAGGGGGAGATTGTTCACATTTTTGATGATGATGTTGTGATTGTCATTGATGGACATACACTTGCTTTGAGATCACTTCTTGTATATATGAGTTATCCTCAATCGGTATTTGTTCCAACTGGAATTATGTATTATAGTCTTTAGACTATTGGTGTTTTGTAGAAAGTGTTTTACTGATCTCAAGTGGTATGAAGACCCAAAGCAGTGTGAAGACTCAAAGCAGTATGAAGACCTAAAGTGGTTCGAGGATCTCAAGTGGTATGAAGGAACTAAAGAGGCAGTTATCATTTTCCAAGTCTTCATTTTGACAATCGGTAATCGGTTAAATGTATGAACCAGTATTATTCTGTGATGAGTTACCAACTGATATTTTTATGATGAGTTATCATCCATCGACACTTTAGTGGTGATTCTATGTCTTGTTATCAAATGTGTCTAGATGCACTGAACCTAGGAACTTGCAATGTAATCCTATTAGACGAACATGATATCAGATTCCTTTATAAGGACATCATGTCTAGGGTTTTAGATGATGTTGGGGTTTAAGGTGATTGATTAGGTTTCTGTATGTGCGAGCATAGAACAGAAGATTAGGTCTATGTGAAGAAACAATGTGTGGAGATATTGAAGACTGAAGTAATGATGAAATGCATTAACAATGAGCTATCAAGGATCTATCCAAGCATACTATGCTAGTATTTAGATCACTCACTTGTTGATTACTCACATCTTCGACAAGTCTGAAACCCTTAACCGGGTAGGCCTGGCAAAGCCTTTATAAATCCTCTAACAAGGTGGTTCACAACTATGGATTTGAAATCCTCTCACAAGGTAGTCTTTAATCAGACTTATCTCCTAATAGAGATTGAGATTCCTAATAGGATCTGTTCTGGTGAAGAACATTGTATGACCTTAACCGGTTTGGTTACTATTCTGCAGATAGTTACTTGTGAGTTGCATCTCACAATGGTTTTTCCCATTTGGGTTTCCACATCAAAACCTCTTGTGTTATGGTGATTGTGCTCCTATGGGTGAATGCCTTATTTGTTGCTTGGTTTGCATTTGCATTAACCGGTTTGTTAGTAGAAGTGTTATACCAGCTTACTACTAAATTGTTTAAGTGTTTGAGTTCACTAATTTTTGGTATACTAATTCACCCCTCTCTCTTAGTATTCATCATATAAATGCAAATGGAGTTCTTATAGTATTTTTCTAGTTCAAGTTCAAGTTTCCTTCAAGATGTTCATGATGTTTCCTTTCATGCATATGATGATAACTTAGCTCTTCCTTTTATTCATAAATATGATTTACCCTTTCCAAATATTGGTCTCTGCAATGAGATAATAGTGGTGCAAGAAGAGAATATGAAAATTGTTAGAACATAATGTTATTAGGAATCACATTCTTATAATATACATATATATATATATATATATAAACATATACATATATATATACATATATGTATATATGTATATATATACATACATATATATACATATATATAGATATATATACATATATGTATATACATATGTATATACATATGCATATATGTATATGTATATACATATACATATATGTATATATATATATGTATGTATATATATATATACATACATACATATATATACATATATATATATATATATATCTATACATACATATGTATATGTATATGTATATGTATATGTATATGTATATGTATATATATATATACATATATACATATGTATAGATACACATGTACATATGTACATGTGTATATATACATATATATATATGTATATATGTATATATACACATGTACATATGTATATATGTATATATACACATGTACATATGTATATATACACATGTACATATGTACATGTGTATATATATATGTATATTACATATATATATATACACACATACATATGTATATATATACACATATATGTATATACATATATATATACACACACGCATATATATACATATATATGTGTGTGTGTATGTGTATACATATGTATATATACACACACACACATGTATATGTATGTATAGATACACACATGTATATGTATATGTATATGTATATGTATACATATATATATACACACACACACAGATATATATATATATATATATATATATATATATATATAATGTTCTAATATAAGGTTATAAAATCTTATATATTATATGCTTTATAAGAATATCCCATTTCAAATAATTATAATCTAAAAACTATTGGATTATTAAGTATTTATGAGTGAGGGATATTTAAAAGGTGTGACTAGTGAAGCCATCCTTCCTCCTATATTTAAGGAGGTTCTCTCTCATTTGGGAGTGTTGAGAATTTGGAGCTTTATGGCGAGTTGTATCACCATGCATATGAGGTATTATTGGCCATGTGGAAGTATTGGAGGAGTGTCCCCAAGGTCAAGTCTATTTTATGATAGACTATATTTGTAATTGTTTTAATAAAATGATGCTTTATGGGGTTTTTTACTCGAAAGAGTTTTCCCCATGTGTATCTTGTGTAATGTGTACATTTATACGTGTATGATTCTTATTTCATTTATTTTATGATCTTGTTTATAATGATTAGTATCCTAAGATCCTAATTTATAATATTGTATCAAAGCAGGTTAGGCAAGTACTAATCATTTTACAGGTTATATTAGAAGACATATAAAAATTGATGGAAAAATTATTTATGCGAAATCAAAACATGTGCAAGGCCAATTGTGGTATATACTTATTGTGCCTTCTCTATTGATTTAAAATTAATTTATCAAGGTCAAGTAAGGAAATTGTAACTATTCCTTTTTATAAGTGTGATATTTTCAATAATATTACATTTTTTTTAGCATTGGATTGTGAGGGTCAAATATTTGATTATTAAGTGAAGTATAACATATATATTTTTAATAACATCAAATTTCATAATCTTATTAACTCAAAATTAGTCCATTACAAGAGAAGTACATAGTCACAAAACCCTTTTTAGTGCTAAATGTATAGAAAGTTGTGCTTTAGTTAGTAGATCAAGTCCTTTAGAAAGTTGGATATTTTTTCTCTTTAGAGAGATTTGTGAGATTAGCAATTATAAAAAAAATAGCTTGATATAAGGCTTATAAACTTGAGGTGTTTAACCTTAAAATTGAATTTGTGAATTCCTTTATTAAATTTGATGTCTTTATAAAAGTCAAAAACTTGTTTTTCAACTTATCAGAGAAAAATAAAATTCATAGCTCTTGAACATGACATTTCAATAAAACACCATTTTACTTGTAATTTGATCATAATTGATAAAAGATAATGACATTTTATTTTATGAAATAATATAAAAAATACATTACAACATTCAATCAACATTATAATTTATTCATATATTTAAGTTTGTTAAGTATAAACTTAATCAGACCATTATTTAAATAGGAGCTATTAAATGAAATCTTCAAAGAAAGTGAATACTTATTAAAGACTTCATCTATGTTAAATTTATTATATTCATGTAATTCTTCATACAATTTTGTGTCCTTGTATTACTCAAGGAAATAACACTTATCCTTATAAAAGTAAAAAAGGGCTTTCTTTGCAACTGATTAAAGGAATGGAAAATAAAATGAACAATTTGGATAGCAGAATCGACAAACTGGAACTCAATGTTAAGAAGATTGCAGATCAAAATTTTCAGATCCTCAAAGCTTCAGTGGATAACATGAACATCCTGATCAATAGATTTGAGAACAATGCAAAGAAGGATGGTGATAAAGATCAGCCAGACAAGAAGGGTCATGAAAAGAGGACCAGAGCTAATACAAGGACCAAGGGCGACTCAAAGGTCGTGAGCTGGAGGAATTAAAGACCTCGGCAAACAACATGAAACAAATGGTTGTCCATGCCAAGGATATCATGAAAAGTATTTAGGTCTCTGTCTTTGTTTCTGTAGGGGTTCTAGGTTCTGTCTTTTTGTTGTCGTTGTGTTGTCTTTTCGCTGTTTGTTTCTGGTTTTTTATGTTATGTAAGCTGATCCCTTTTTGTTTGGGTGGGATCTTTCTATTTTTTGAAGCGATCGGGCACATTTCGTTCATGTTCTTCTGATCTTCTGGCTTGTACAAGGTTCAAGTACCTTTCAAATACCTTCTTTTACTTAATCAAAACATGATATCTCATTAATTGTTAATTGACTATAAGATTAAATATGATAGGGGGTAAAATATTTACCTATATTTTATATGTTTTTATAATATCATGTATTGAAAAAACCTTCTAATACCTCTTGAGTTTAATGGACCTTATTATAATGGGTGGATATCACCCTTATAAACTGTCTAGGGAGCAAACTTGGAAAGGATAGCTCACCCGTTGCCTAATTTTTTCAATGGATCATTACCATATGTAGTAGTATGTCTATTTTTTAAACAAGGCAACTAATTATTTATGCTTATTCTCATGAAAATATATGTTGATCTCCTTTCTACGAATTATTGGACTATATTTAATATTTATGGGGAATATTATATGATCTTTGGCAAATGACAAAAAATATTATGTTCTTTCTTTGCACCAAAAATTAAGTTGATTTCTATGTTACTAACTATATTGTTTCTTCTATGGCGAGGTTATGCCTTCAAAACATATGGTGCAAGTGTTATTACATGGATGGTGCAATAATTTAATAAGAAGACTATCTTCTATGTGGACCTTTAAATCAAATGGGCAAAATATGAATGTAGCTTTTGAAGAATAAATATGGCCTTGAAGATTTATGGAAGAGTTCCATTTGGATACATATGAAAGTACCATATTACTTGAAGTTACTTTACTTTTTCTAGAGAATAATTTTTAAAGATCAAAATGAACATTGAATATCATGGGCACCTCACTCAAGTGAAAGAATTATATAATAAAGGCACTTTGAAGATCATGGGTACCTCACTAAAGTGAAATCATTTTATAAGGAGGAAACTTTTAATATCATGGGCACATGCTATATATTGAAATTTTAGCCATCACTTTGAAATCCTCTATGCAGTAATTGGCTTTAGGTGATGCCATTAAGCGGGAGTGTACATGACACCACCTAGTGGCTAAATCCTAGATGGAAGACCTAATAGGCATAAGACCTTTAAGCATTATATTCTCCAAATTAAAATAATACTTGGCCTTATGTGATGCCATTGAGGGGGATTCTGCATGTCAGTGACACCACCTAATGGCTAAATCCTAGTTTTAAATCCTACAGGTAGGCATATGTCCTAATAGGTATGAAATAAGACCTATATAGGCATTAGTAAGCCCTTTAAGCCTGCTGATAGGCATTTGTAATAAATTTCATGTAGTCCAGAATCCATGATCTTCATGTTGGCATATATTTGTATCCCTATTTATCACTATCAAAGAAGACCTACATTACTCAAGGACTTCATTTTTTCTTTTATAGAAATTGACATGTGATCCTCTAGTAACTTTAAGGGGGAGTGTTAGAACATAATGTTATTAGGGATCACATCCGTATAATATTTATATATATTTCTAATATAAGGTTATAAAATATTATATATTATATGCTTTATAAGAATATCCCATTTGAAATATTTATAATCTAATAATTATTAGATTATTAATTATTTATTAGTGGGTGCTATTGAAAAGGTATGACTAGTGAAGCCACCCTTCCTCATGTATTTAAGGAGGTTCTCTCTCATTTGGGATTCATGAGAATTTGGACCTTTATGGTGAGTTGTATCACTATGCATATGAGGTATCATTGGCCATGTGGAAGTATTGGAGGTGTAGTACCCCTACCCTAGTCTACTTCTAACCTTGGTTTAATCTGGATTAGTTATCGTAATATTATGATTAATGTCAGATGTTGATTTTATGCATAGCTATTGATGTGGTTCTCACACTAGTTGTATGCAGGTTATTCAGTGTACCTATTTCGTGATTTTAGTATCGGACTAACGCTTTCATTAGATTTTATAAATGTATGCATGTATGATCTTTTGTTGCAGGAGATTCCAGGTACGAAGTCGCATGAGTGCGAGGTTCGTCGTCACCTGGTTTTGTAGGTTTGAGTGTACCCTTGTTAATCCCTAGAGTCGGATTAGGTGGTCGTGAGACCCCAGTTGACCTTCGTCGTGCTCAAGCGAGCATCGTCAGTCGTCGTCGGTAATCCCTTCTTGTTTGGGTTTGCGAGTCGTCTGTTTGGTTGACCTTCTCGGTTTGCGTGCCTGGTGTGTTTGGTTATTTGATTAATTAGTCCTTAGTAATTATCTTGATTAAATATGCGTTCGTGCATTGATGATTAATGGATTTAGATTAATCTGGTTTCCGTTATGTGATTTTCGTTGATATTGAGTTGCTCATTTTAAATTGGGAGTGAATTCGATCAAATGACTGTTTTTGAATATTAAATGCATTATTATATATGCTGTCGAAAAGAAAGTTTGTTTTTATTATCGCAATAGATTGACTGTATTCTGTCGGATTAATAAATTAGAACGGTTAAATTTGATTAAATGAAAGAAATCGATTTTTGGTTTGGGAAGCAAGTTAAATTGTTGTGATAAGTTAGAAAGGATAAAAATTGTGAATTTTTGTAATAAAGAGTTTTTATTCCAAAATAGAATTTTGGGTCAACTCTCCCATATAACCCAAAATTGGGGAAAAAATGGGGGATGGCCAAATTTGGGAAAGATTTTGGTTGGAGAGAATTTTGGACAAAATTGGGGGTTTTTGGAGAGGAAGATTGTTGGTCTGGATCTGGCAGGATTGGGCTCTCCCTCAGCCATACCAGGATTGCGAGTTAAGGTAGGATTCTAAATTTTCTATTGAAAATAAATTTGATTGTTCATTAAGAATTTGGCTGGAAATTTTCATGGAGGTGGGTTTTTTCCTCATTGCTGTTGGGTGTTTGTAACCCCCCCTATTGTTTTGAAATGGATGAAAACCTTCAAGAATCTTGTTACCAAATCAAATCTCGTGGAAAACGGATTTCATTATAAACCGAAATTTATAAACAATTTTGTTGTTGTTTCAAAAAAAAAAAAAAATGAATGGGGGAGATTTCGAACTCTGTTTTATGTGTTTTTAGCGCTATGTAAATACCATTTTATACCCCTGTGTATTAATTCCGTGATCAATATTATCTTTTTTTTTTGCTGTGCATTGTTATTTATGGGGCGGATCTGGGCGTTTGTTTTATGGTTTTGGAATGTGTTTTGGGGTGGGAGGCGGGGAGCGGAGCTCCCCCGCTCCTCCTCCCCTCTTCCCCGCTCGCACCCCGCGTGTCCTTATCTCCTTGCGCGTACTCCTCCGTTCACCTCCGTTCACCTCCGTTCGCCGATGCAGAGCCTGCAGCTCACGGCGGTGGCCGCAGGGCGCCGCGGCACCTGCGGGCACCACCGTGGGCGCCGCTCGTGCTCCCCGCGTGTGCCCTAACCCTAGCCTGCGCTTTTAGTGCGCTGTTTTGTTAAAAATAAATAAAAATAAATAAATAAAGAACATGGTTTGGTTTAATTGCGTTTTGTTAAACGTAGTTTATAAATCATTTTCTTTTATTAATGTATTTTGTTGGTATTTAAAAAAAAAAAACATATCGTTTTAATACCATGTTAATGAATATTAGTTAATGATTAAGTTTCCATTTATGGATTAATGATTATTATATATAGGATTAATGGAAATTAAGTTGTGTATTTATACCCATCGATATTAATTCAAAATTTGTGCAAATACATTAATCATTAGTGAGATATATTTTATTGATAGAGATTAATAATTATATATTAACTAATAATTAACTAGGTTATTGTGCACTATTAGTCGTTAATTGTGTATGTTTTATTTATCATGGAATAATAAATATACTCTTTAATTAATGGTTAATTTTGGATTCCCTTTTTATACTTATATTTCCGTAATCTGTATAATGCATCTGGGCTTGAGAAATAATACGAAACTGTAGAGGTCAGTTTTGGACCGGTATGTTAATAATGCTTGTTGGAGATTAAAAATATCTTATTTTAAGTTGAGTAATGGTTGTTTGAGTTTAATTCATATGAATTGGTTAAAACTAATTATGTCTTAGTTTGCCTGTTCGTTGTTTGAATTTTAACGAGCTAGAAAACCAAGTATAACTTATCCCTTGACAAGGTAGATAAATGTAATCTGTTTTTAGATTATGTAGAAAACTTGATCGATTTTAATGATTAAATCAATTTGAGAAAATATTGTCTTTTCTGATTATTGCCTTGCGAGTTTAATTTCTGTATTCGCCTTTAATTATGAAATGGCAAGATTGCTTTGTTTAGTAGGACCCTGTCGTATGGATGATTTGGTGTTCCTGTTTTAGTCCTCAATTTCCGAGTTGACTGTTGTATTGTGGTAGTGTCATTTTGATCATCTCCTCCTTGTGTGTGTGAGTCGAATGATGATTGTGGTTGACCGTTGTTGGTCGGGTCTCTAGATAGAGTACCGTCAGTAAGTGATTACTGTTGAGTCGTGTTTGACCAGATGATTGTTCTCCTTCTTGAACTCCGTTCGTCTTACCATGTGTATTCCGTGGTTTGAGTTCGTCCGAGTTAGTCTAGTGTCGTATGGGAAAGTGGCTTTCGATTGGGGGCCGCGCCCAAAGTGGCTGCTGGGTAACCCATCGAAAGTGAGTCTAATAAGTGATAACCTAAGTAGATTAGAATATAATTTATAAATAAGATAATGTGCCTCACACATGGGACGAGTGCTAGCATAGACTCGACATGCTGTGAGAAGGCCTGAAATGGCAAACCGCCTTCCTTGTCTTCACGAGAGGATGTGTGGGTCCATATGAGGCTTGGATGGGCCGGAAGTTCGGATTAGGTTGTCAGGGTTACCAGTGTATGGGCCGGGACCTATGAAGACTTGCCATGGTATCCATACCAGGTGGTGTGATGACACTTGTCCCTACGTTCGCTAGTGTGTTGTCGTTTTGTCCTTTGTGAGTCATCCTTTCGTCTCTGCCCTTGTGAGTTTCGGTTTCATGTTAGACCCTTGGGTGGTGATGGTTCAGTTTTATGGATGCCCTCATGGACTCCTATGTTATTAGCTTTGATTATGTTCAGCTGGATCCTATCCCTTGTAAGGATCGTTTATGTATTTATTGACCGGTGTGGTCGTTGTATATTGCTTATGTATCGCCTTGATGGCTGGATTCTATAGTGTAACCTCTTGTACTCTTAACCTTATTATTTATCCGAGGGGGTCTTGCAGTTGCGCAGACCCGGAGATGTAGCCCTTGAGGGGTGAACTCCGAGATCATTATGGTGTTATGTGGTGTATTCTCTTATGTTTCCTTTATTCAGCATTATCATGTATGTTTAACTCATGTTAGAATGGTTAAGTGGATAATTGGAAATTAACTTTAAATGCTTATATTCAGTTCTATCTTGAATGCCATGTGGATCGAATGCATAAATGGGTTGAGATGCGATTTATCGTAATGCATGTGTGAAATCGTCCTTTAAATGTAATAAGTTGGAATATGGAATAATGTATCTTAGAGTAATAATTATACTCAGTTGTTGTTGAGAAATTTAAGATGCTTGGAAAGACCTCTTATGTTTATGGTGAAATTCCTAGTGTATTAGAATGTTAGATGTTGGTTTGCAATTTTAATTGAAAAGCTTGAATGAGTATTAGGAATGGATCTTAATGATGAATCTTGCTTGTGATTTATATTTCCATCTTTGAAAGAAATTATCCTGATTGTGAATTATCTCGTTATTAAGATATTCAGCTTAATGGATTAATTGTGTGAGCTTAGTGTATTGTGAAAATTTAAGTAATCTCGTTGGGAAACTCTTTAGGAGTTAGTTGAAGTCTTCCGCTATGTAATCTGAATCTTGTTATCTTGTTGCATCTTATGTGTTCTAACTTTTTAAAAAAAAAAAAATTGCACTCTATTCTTGTTATTTTAGCTTATCCCTTCGGGGTTTCCTGGCGGGGCATTACATTTGGTATCAGAGCCCATGTTGCAAACATTGGGATCTCTGGTGTCGCGTGTGCCCTCTATTTGTGTGAGGTGTATCGACCTTATGCGTTTGCTTGTCCTCCTTTTGCATGTGAGTGATTGAGCAGACCTTAGCTGGTGTGTAACGTGTGTGTTTGCACCTTGTTTTCGCCTTCTTGATGTTGGCATTTGAGTGCTTATATGTGCATTGTGTGCTTATTGATGTCTTGGTCTACGATTACTCTTATTTGGAAAGAGAGTCGTATGTACCTTCCCTTTTGAGTATTTTACTCTTTAGACTAACCCGTTTGGATTGGTCCGTGCTTGTCTTGAATCAGAAAGTGCGAATGGTGTTTGTTTAAGATTATGATATAGCTTAATGTTGTCCACTTGAAGGACTAGTATGGCAATTATTGAATGCTTATTTTGCAGAAAATTAAATGATGATCACCATTCCTCTCTCTCTTTCTGGAAATTAAAATGATTAAGATATGTGTAATTATCTTTGATTTGAGTTTCTTGTTGCTAAAGAGAAAAGAGGTGTGACTTCTTGAACCCTTGTGTGAGCCTTATGATGCTTATGTTTTTAGATTATTAAATGGGCTATGGGTTTAAAAATGTATTTTGGGTGATGGGAGAAAACTGTATGAGTATGTTTAAAGAATTCTCCATGTGTATGTGGTAGGAGTAGCATGATTAGATTCTACCTTAGTAAGGTGCATTTCTATGCAAATAGTTGAATTATGTGAAACTGCTTGATTGGTAGGAGAAGTGTTAAAAGGAGCATGTTATTGAAGTTTCGAGAGAGTAATAATGTGTTTTCCGAAAGATTGTCTTATGTGTTTCATTAAACCAGTTTGACTGAAGATGTATTTTAGCAAATGCTCCATTGAACTCGCTTTTGGGTATATGAAATAACCTTAATGTGTTTAGAAAGTGCGAATGGAAAAGCTTGTTTGATGTGTATGCATTAATATGTTCTATTTGGGTAATAGCTCTTTGCTTATCTTTGATCGTAATGTGATCTTTTCTAATCGGTTGCAATTATGACTTGTGTCTATATTGCATTATTATTAAGTGAGTGTTCTTATGAGGTCTTGCATTATCGGAAATTTTGCCTCTCTTGATCTCTGCTTTGTTTGTAAACTAGAACCTCCTGTTGCAACCATAACTATTGGAAATGCTTTTGTTAGGCTGATTGTCATCCTTTAACGGTAGCGAAATGAAAACCGTGTAATTGAAATGATAGGCTTAAGTGAGAAATTTAATGTTAGAGCGTGATCTTGTTTGATCTTGCGTTTTGTAGGAAATGGTTTGGTTATCAAACTCTCTTCCCTTCTCTTTTCCTAATCATAAGAATTTTAGAAATGGTATTAAGAGTGCATTGATTTAAATAGAATGCCTATAAAACATATGAAATTGTGTGTTTTCTTTTGGCTTCATAGTGATAGATGATAGTCCTAAGCTTCAGTAGCGAATTTGCTTAGCTAGCAATTTAAATTATGAATGCTTAGTAAGATTCGAGAAAGTTATAAGAATGGTGTTATTTCCTTATGAAATTGTGAATTGTTAATAATTTCAGTACTTGAATCTAGAGTAAACTTGATTCAGTTATTTATATAGAAAGTGTAATTGAATCTTCCTTGTATAGATGTTAGCATACTGAAAAGTATTCCCCGTGATGTGACTAAACCAGTGTTGGTGTAATTGTGTGTATTGTGAGAAACCAGTGCTTATTATATGTGCCCATGGATTGGTGGAGTAATCAACCATGGAGGATATGTTGCTTATGAGTATGGGAAACCATACTGTTTATGTAATGTTGCTTATTTGTTCCCTACTAAGTACCAAACCTTGGGTTGTGGGTAACTCGGTATGTTAAGGGGTAGTATTCGAAGCGACCGTTCCTTGAACAGTATGGATTGGCGTATGAGTAATATCGACGCGAAGCGACATTAGCTTCTCTACTTCAAGGAATGATATAGTTGTACTACTAAACTGTATCAAGGTGTACTCAATACTTTCCCTTTTGATGGATCTATTTATAGGTCTATGTGTGCCAGCCTATTCCTATCCTTCATTTTGAGCATATAGATGGCAGTTTTTGAGCATATTGTTGGATTCTATTGGAGTATCTGTTGCCTTGTCTTCTTGAGAGGCGTGTTATTATTCTTACATAAGTTGCCAACTGGCCTGTGTTGGTAGACTTGTGGGTAGACCATAGTCATGTATACCTCTGACTTACGGCGAGTATCCTTCTTGATACGTCGCTATGCGGGATGTGACCTGCGCGTGCTTATTCCGCGAGGTGCACTACCATGCGGGATACATCCATTGTGTGTGTTCTCCACTTGGGGTATTGCCATGCCACGTGACGACGTGATGCGGGGTGATGTCGAGGTGCACACCACCATGCCATGTGGATAGTGTGACTATGTCGCACCACATGATGAGCTACTGCAATAGCTAGTCAGTTGTTCCTTCCTTCCTCGTTGGTGGCTAGATGCTAGTCACACAGTGCTGTTATGTGCAGTTGTGATATTCTTTATATTCTTTGGGGATCAGCAATTTATTTTACCTTGATTTTGAAAGTTTAGCCACGACCTTGTGATCTTTTGCACTTTGATTTGGTGTTGAAATTCCGGATTATTTTCTTGCCTTACTGTTGGAATTGATGATTTATTATCTTTATTCATCTGTGCTTTGGTGGCTGAACTGGTTTATCCTTATTGTTTTCGGATGCTGATCTTGTGTCGAAATGTGAAATTCCTCTCCAAGGACGTATGATACGGAATTGGTAGAGTGTGTGCGAGGAATTTGTTGTAGGGAACCGTGAGGATGGGGGTATGTGAGGCTGTGATGCAGCTAGCACCCACTACCTACCTATGTGTGGTGACTATCTCTTGGAGGCTAACCACCTTGTTCAACAAGGGATATTCACAAAGGTCTTGTATGGAAGGTAGCACCGCTGTGGTGTGCCTAGCACCATCGAGCCTTTGAGCGAGATATTGGATATTTATGATCATATTGTTGTTATGAGATTAGGCATAGAGATGCTGATCGTGCATGTTATCATTGACCGAGCATTAGACATGCTCACATGTGGCCTTTTATGTTATGCATTTCAGTTATGTGGATGGTTATTAATTGTATCATGGAGTAAATTGTGTTAACTTGTCGCTATGTTATGGGACATAGTCTTTGGAAAGGTTATCTTATGCCTGGCAAGTGTAACCATTGAGTTATTTATGTTGCTCTTATTTTATGAAAGTTAATTTGGTTGTAGAAATTGATATTTTGAGCTAGTTCTATGATTTAAAGTTTATGATAAAGATGGATTGGTAAAGGAAATTGATCATTATGGCATGTTTGCTTGTCATTTTTGGTCGATGATTATGGTAATTGTTGGTTACCTCCTTGTAATGTTTTAATTTGGTGCAATGAAAGGAAGAAATTTCTTGTTTCTCTACTATGATTGTGGATAATTCCTAGAATATTTTAAGGAACATATGGTTTTAGATGTATCTTGCCAATGGATAATGGCGTTTGTAAAGGATTTTGCAATTATATTTCATTTATTATGGAAAGTTTTCTATGTGCAATTTGATCTTTGTTGAATGAGTTTCAGGGCTAATGCGTACGACATGTTCTCCATCTAGCCTTACGACTTCCAGGAGTAAGTTGGAACCTAGGGGGGGAGAATGTAGTACCCCTACCCTAGTCTACTTCTAACCTTGGTTTAATCTGGATTAGTTATCGTAATATTATGATTAATGTCAGATGTTGATTTTATGCATAGCTATTGATGTGGTTCTCACACTAGTTGTATGCAGGTTATTCAGTGTACCTATTTCGTGATTTTAGTATCGGACTAACGCTTTCATTAGATTTTATAAATGTATGCATGTATGATCTTTTGTTGCAGGAGATTCCAGGTACGAAGTCGCATGAGTGCGAGGTTCGTCGTCACCTGGTTTTGCAGGTTTGAGTGTACCCTTGTTAATCCCTAGAGTCGGATTAGGTGGTCGTGAGACCCCAGTTGACCTTCGTCGTGCTCAAGCGAGCATCGTCAGTCGTCGTCGGTAATCCCTTCTTGTTTGGGTTTGCGAGTCGTCTGTTTGGTTGACCTTCTCGGTTTGCGTGCCTGGTGTGTTTGGTTATTTGATTAATTAGTCCTTAGTAATTATCTTGATTAAATATGCGTTCGTGCATTGATGATTAATGGATTTAGATTAATCTGGTTTCCGTTATGTGATTTTCGTTGATATTGAGTTGCTCATTTTAAATTGGGAGTGAATTCGATCAAATGACTGTTTTTGAATATTAAATGCATTATTATATATGTTGTCGAAAAGAAAGTTTGTTTTTATTATCGCAATAGATTGACTGTATTCTGTCGGATTAATAAATTAGAACAGTTAAATTTGATTAAATGAAAGAAATCGATTTTTGGTTTGGGAAGCAAGTTAAATTGTTGTGATAAGTTAGAAAGGATAAAAATTGTGAATTTTTGTAATAAAGAGTTTTTATTCCAAAATAGAGTTTTGGGTCAACTCTCCCATATAACCCAAAATTGGGGAAAAAATGGGGGATGGCCAAATTTGGGAAAGATTTTGGTTGGAGAGAATTTTGGACAAAATTGGGGGTTTTTGGAGAGGAAGATTGTTGGTCTGGATCTGGCAGGATTGGGCTCTCCCTCAGCCATACCAGGATTGCGAGTTAAGGTAGGATTCTAAATTTGCTATTGAAAATAAATTTGATTGTTCATTAAGAATTTGGCTGGAAATTTTCATGGAGGTGGGTTTTTTCCTCATTGCTGTTGGGTGTTTGTAACCCCCCCTGTTGTTTTGAAATGGATGAAAACCTTCAAGAATCTTGTTACCAAATCAAATCTCGTGGAAAACGGATTTCATTATAAACCGAAATTTATAAACAATTTTGTTGTTGTTTCAAAAAAAAAAAAAATGAATGGGGGAGATTTCGAACTCTGTTTTATGTGTTTTTAGCGCTGTGTAAATACCATTTTATACCCCTGTGTATTAATTCCGTGATCAATATTATCTTTTTTTTTTGCTGTGCGTTGTAATTTATGGGGCGGATCTGGGCGTTTGTTTTATGGTTTTGGAATGTGTTTTGGGGTGGGAGGCGGGGAGTGGAGCTCCCCCGCTCCTCCTCCCCTCTTCCCCGCTCGCACCCCGCGTGTCCTTATCTCCTTGCGCGTACTCCTCCGTTCACCTCCGTTCACCTCCATTCGCCGATGCAGAGCCTGCGGCTCACGGCGGTGGCCGCAGGGGCCGCGGTGGCCGCAGGGCGCCGCGGCACTTGCGGGCACCACCGTGGGCGCCGCTCGTGCTCCCCGCGTGTGCCCTAACCCTAGCCTGTGCTTTTAGTGCGTTGTTTTGTTAAAAATAAATAAAAATAAATAAATAAAGAACATGGTTTGGTTTAATTGCGTTTTGTTAAACGTAGTTTATAAATCGTTTTCTTTTATTAATGTATTTTGTTGGTATTTAAAAAAAAAAAAATATGGTTTTAATACCATGTTAATGAATATTAGTTAATGATTAAGTTTCCATTTATGGATTAATGCTTATTATATATAGGATTAATGGAAATTAAGTTGTGTATTTATACCCATCGATATTAATTCAAAATTTGTGCAAATACATTAATCATTAGTGAGATATATTTTATTGATAGAGATTAATAATTATATATTAACTAATAATTAACTGGGTTATTGTGCACTATTAGTCGTTAATTGTGTATGTTTTATTTATCGTGGAATAATAAATATACTCTTTAATTAATGGTTAATTTTGGATTCCCTTTTTATACTTATATTTCCGTAATCTGTATAATGCATCTGGGCTTGAGAAATAATACGAAACTGTAGAGGTCAGTTTTGGACCGGTATGTTAATAATGCTTGTTGGAGATTAAAAATATCTTATTTTAAGTTGAGTAATGGTTGTTTGAGTTTAATTCATATGAATTGGTTAAAACTCATTATGGCTTAGTTTGCCTGTTCGTTGTTTGAATTTTAACGAGCTAGAAAACCAAGTATAACTTATCCCTTGACAAGGTAGATAACTGTAATCTGTTTTTAGATTATGTAGAAAACTTGATCGATTTTAATGATTAAATCAATTTGAGAAAATATTGTCTTTTCTGATTATTGCCTTGCGAGTTTAATTTCTGTATTCGCCTTTAATTATGAAATGGCAAGATTGCTTTGTTTAGTAGGACCCTGTCGTATGGATGATTTGGTGTTCCTGTTTTAGTCCTGAATTTCCGAATTGACTGTTGTATTGTGGTAGTGTCATTTTGATCATCTCCTCCTTGTGTGTGTGAGTCGAATCATGATTGTGGTTGACCGTTGTTGGTCGGGTCTCTAGATAGAGTACCGTCAGTAAGTGATTACCGTTGAGTCGTGTTTGACCAGATGATTGTTCTCCTTCTTGAACTCCGTTCGTCTTACCATGTGTATTCCGTGGTTTGAGTTCGTCCGAGTTAGTCTAGTGTCGTATGGGAAAGTGGCTTTCGATTGGGGGCCGCGCCCAAAGTGGCTGCTGGGTAACCCATCGAAAGTGAGTCTAATAAGTGATAAACTAAGTAGATTAGAATATAATTTATAAATAAGATAATGTGCCTCACACATGGGACGGGTGCTAGCATAGACTCGACATGCTGTGAGAAGGCCTGAAATGGCAAACCGCCTTCCTTGTCTTCATGAGAGGATGTGTGGGTCCACATGAGGCTTGGATGGGCCGGAAGTTCGGATTAGGTTGTCAGGGTTACCAGTGTATGGGCCGGGACCTATGAAGACTTGCCATGGTATCCATACCAGGTGGTGTGATGACACTTGTCCCTACGTTCGCTAGTGTGTTGTCGTTTTGTCCTTTGTGAGTCGTCCTTTCGTCTCTGCCCTTGTGAGTTTCGGTTTCATGTTAGACCCTTGGGTGGTGATGGTTCAGTTTTATGGATGCCCTCATGGACTCCTATGTTATTAGCTTTGATTATGTTCAGCTGGATCCTGTCCCTTGTAAGGATCGTTTATGTATTTATTGACCGGTGTGGTCGTTGTATATTGCTTATGTATCGCCTTGATGGCTGGATTCTATAGTGTAACCTCTTGTACTCTTAACCTTATTATTTATCCGAGGGGGTCTTGCAGTTGCGCAGACCCGGAGATGTAGCCCTTGAGGGGTGAACTCCGAGATCATTATGGTGTTATGTGGTGTATTCTCTTATGTTTCCTTTATTCAGCATTATCATGTATGTTTAACTCATGTTAGAATGGTTAAGTGGATAATTGGAAATTAACTTCAAATGCTTATATTCAGTTCTATCTTGAATGCCATGTGGATCGAATGCATAAATGGGTTGAGATGCGATTTATCGTAATGCATGTGTGAAATCGTCCTTTAAATGTAATAAGTTGGAATATGGAATAATGTATCTTAGAGTAATAATTATACTCAGTTGTTGTTGAGAAATTTAAGATGCTTGGAAAGACCTCTTATGTTTATGGTGAAATTCCTAGTGTATTAGAATGTTAGATGTTGGTTTGCAATTTTAATTGAAAAGCTTGAATGAGTATTAGGAATGGATCTTAATGATGAATCTTGCTTGTGATTTATATTTCCATCTTTGAAAGAAATTATCCTGATTGTGAATTATCTCGTTATTAAGATATTCAGCTTAATGGATTAATTGTGTGAGCTTAGTGTATTGTGAAAATTTAAGTAATCTCGTTGGGAAACTCTTTAGGAGTTAGTTGAAGTCTTCCGCTATGTAATCTGAATCTTGTTATCTTGTTGCATCTTATGTGTTGTAACTTTAAAAAAAAAAAAAAATTGCACTCTATTCTTGTTATTTTAGCTTATCCCTTCGGGGTTTCCTGGCGGGGCATTACAGGAGGAGTGTCCCCAGGTTCAAGTCTATTTTATGATAGACTATATTTGTAAGTGTTTTAATAAAATGATGCTTTATGGGGTTTTTTACTCGAAATGGTTTTCCCCATGTGTATCTTGTGTAATATGTACATTTATGCATGTATGATTCTCATTTCATTTATTTTATGATCTTATTTATAATGATTAGTATCTTAAGATCCTAATTTATAATAAAAACTTATTTCAAATATTTCCCTCCTAAATTTGAAGCTTTAGAGAATGATGTTCAACCTTCTCATAAAATATACCTCCCCATAGGGATCATTTGGTGCAAGGGGGTGATATTATAGCTACCTTTTCTAGTGAGACCCTGCCTTATTTTCATTTCAATGACCTTACTCCTAGAGATACAACATTAATGATATATGATTGTCCCTTTCCTAAAATTTGTCTTAATCATGACGATACCTTAGACAAAGGGTACACTACCATTTCACAACATTATAATGTTTCCAATTCTCTCTCCCAAAATTCAAGAACCTAACCAAGATAAAATAAATATTATTCATGTTATTGAGAAGCCTAAATTTGTTATCCAACTTCTTTAAGATTTCTCTCAACCTCAACAAAAACCCAAAATTCTTACTAAGGGTGGAGAAAATCATCAACCTAATTATATTTTAGTACATTACACATAATAAAAAAGTTCTTGTAACTTTGGAAGATGACAAGAAGATAAAAATTGAAGAAAAAATATACTTTTTAAGTTCCTACAATCTTCTCTCCAATTCAGAAAAATACACCATCTCCCACTAAAGATGCTCCTAAAGAGGAACTATTGGAGGATGACTAGGGGTCGTTAGATTTCACACACACTTTTTATAGAAAATCTAAGATGCCTAAACTTGTCACTCAAATTGTTTATCCTAATGCATGTCTAGATATTTATTGGACCTCTTTAAACTTAAATATGATTCCACCTAAGATAAAACCCTCTCCTGATCCTACACATGAATACAATGGACATGGTTTAGGATATACAGTGTAACAAAGTCTTGAAATTCATGAGAAATCATAGTTTTCCAATGAAAATATAGGCTTCCAACCTCTTCCTTTGTCAACATCTGCATCTCCATTGTCTAGTGAATCCATGTCTTCTCATTCCAATATGGAATTACAACAAGATAATATTTTATTGAACCTTCTTCACACCAACTTAATTTCTCTTATTTGGCATAAAGAAAGAAAGAAATGTAAACAACATCTTGAAAAATATACTTTTTGCAAGTGTCATCAAATTCGTGGTCATTATACTAATAATTATTATCTTTGAAATTTAAAATACAATAATATATTTATTTAGGTATTATAAAGTAACATGTGGAAATGAATGACATATTTCTTATGCTCATTTCAAATAGCATTTAAGTTCCTATTATGTTGCTCCTCACTATGTGAAATCGTTAGAATACCTATTGAGGGCTCATTGTCATTCATGATGGTACAATTTAAAGTGTAACAATACTCAATGACCAAAATAATAGTCTATTTATCTTTGTCTCTATTCTTTAGGGAAAGTATTCAATAATTTATCCTTTCTAAGGATTCAATTTTTCCTTGTTGAGGTGCATATTTCATAACTTCTCTCCATTTATTGCATATAATTATCCTTCATGCCGTTACATGTGTGTTCCTTGGTTAGGACCTATTACTTTCTTGAAATGGTATATGCCTTATGAACAATATCTCCTTAGAAGGCATGTGATCCTTCATCATAGTTATCCTTGTCTACATGCTTGGGGGGAAACAATATCATTTCATTTCAAGCCTCTATCATTTATTCCAAACATTGCCTTTTCCTTTATGCATTGTTATTTTTTATAACTTGACATCCTTTCTTGTATACAATCATCCATCATGGAAGTACATGTCTAATCCTTTTTTAGGAACTGTTCTTTTTTTGAAATGGTACATCTCTTATGAATAATCTCTCTTTAGAGAATGTATGCAATTATTCATTAAGGATCCAGTTTTTCCTAGACATAGGAGAAGGTGTGTATTCTTTGTTTCCTTCTCATTTTTAGATGTTGTCTTTATTAAAGATCCCCTCTATTTTTTTGGAGGTGGATATCTTTGGATAATTATCTCTTCCTCTTTTTATCCAACAAGAAGATCCGTTTACACTTGTTGCAAGATATCTCTTTTACAACTATCTTTTTACTTGGTCATAAAAGTTATCCCTCTTTAGATTGGAGTTATGTACATTGTTGCCTAAATGATATCTCCTTGGTGATGAAGGTGTGTATCTTTGTTTCTCTCTTTCTTAAGACATCGACATAGAATTATGTTGACATCTTAAACGAGGGTCATGCATCAGAACATCCTTGTAACATATGTTCAATTCAAGTTAGAAATTTCCTTGTATAATGCCTCACTTTTTTATCTATTTTTAATTTAAGTTGCAGATTTCCTTGCATAATGACTTGCTTGGTTATCCTTTTTCAATCCAAGTTGCATATTGCATTTCTTGGTTGTCCTTTTAAAGTTTCCAATTTCCTTGCATAATGTCTTTCTTGGTTATCCTTTTTCATATTTCCTTACACGATGCCTTGTTGGTTTATCCTTATTGCATTTCCTATACAAGTTATTGAATGCTTGAAACTAGACCAAAGTATTAAATGAGATTGTTAACTCCTAAAACCTCACAACAAAATGTATATCGAGATGTCAAATCATCCTCTTTTTCAACTTATTTAAGGTAGTTTGACTAGCATGACATAGCTTGCTATACATTTCAACCCTCCTTGTCTTGCATTTTTGGATGAGCTTAAATATCGTAACATAGCTCAATAGAATATGTCGATTCTTCCTTCTTACATGGATCAAAAAATATAACACATATCATTGTCTCATGAGAATTTGTATTTTCATGGATCACCTAGAATAACACAACTTGCTAGCGATGGAATACATGTTCCTTCTTTCTCTCTCTCATGGATCACCTACCATAACATAGCTTTCTAAGTTGTGGAATCTATGTTTTTTTCTTTATTGTCCCCATGAACCCATCTCTTTGCTAGTTATTGAATGATAGTTAATCATTTGATGCATGCTCTTTCTCTTTCCATGCGACCAATTGTGCTCTTGTAATAGAATTTCAAGAATGAGATTGGTGACCAAGACGTTTTGATTTTCAAGGTATCTTCAACTAGTTGACTTGAAATCCTTTGTTTTAGTACTAACCCCTTTATTTTTTCCCTTTGGTATTTTTTCTTTGTTTGAGTTTTCTTCCTTTGTATTATTTTGTGTTTATTTGCACATAGTTTTACAAGTTAAAATCCTATTATTGGGGGCTTGGTTCCTTAAAATTAGTGATGTCTTATCTCTTTGTGATCTCACTCCTATTTTCTTCTCTCTCTCTCTCTCTCTCTCTCTCTCTCTCTCTCTCTCTCTCTCTCTCTCTCTCTCTCTCTCTCTCTCATCTTTCTACTTTACCACAAGTATTTGTATAATATCATACTCTCATTAAAGTGGGGATGAAATGTAGTATCATAAATTGTAATCTTGTACTATTGGGTGAACTCACAATAATGGTTCCCACTTTTTCCAATGAACAAAATTGGCAGAGGTGGGGAAAAAGAGTTTGCAAAGGTTTGAACGAACTAGGTGCGTTTGAGCAAACCACCCCCGAGGGTTTGATCGAATCCACCATTGGATCCAGGTTTGATCAAACCCCAAATGGATATAGGGGTTCGATCGAACCCAATCAAATATTTATTTTTATTGGGCTAATCAAACCCCCTATTCGATCAAACCTATTGAAAAATTACGTTTAAAAAAATCTCTATAAAAACTGAAAATGATAGTTAAACTATCGTTTTCAAGTTTGGAGTTTACTGTGGAGATGGGGTCAGAGCGAACTCAATGTAAGCATTATGTCACCATGCCCTATCAATAGCAACCAATGCTTCTCATCTTTCAACTTTCGACATACATTATTTTAGGTGCACAAAATAACCCTTTTTTTGTTAAATACTTTTTTTTTTTTTTAATTAAATTTATTTAAAAATTAGTAAATAATTTTCTTGTTGTTTTTTTAAAATTAAACAATCGTATATTTTTTTTTTTTCAGCATTTTAGAAATTTTTTAACAAAATCTAAGAATACATATCTATACTAAAATTTTAAAATTTAGAAAAATGTCTGAAAACTTTTAGCAAAACATTAGCAAAATTAAAACTTAGAAAAATATTAGAAAACTTAATTTAATGTTTGAATTTAACGTCATTTTTTTTAATTAAATAACTATATATGTATTTATTTTTTAACTTTTTAAAAAAATCTTATGAAAAACTTTGAAAACTAAGGTAGTAAATTAAAACTTAGAAAAACGTTAAGAAAAACATTAGCAAATTTTAAAATAAGAAAAAAGTTAGAAAACTAAAAATAATAAATTAAAATGTTAGAAAAATTAAATAATAAATTAAAACTTAGAAAAACATTATAAAACATAGATAATAAATTTAAACAAATTAGATGAAATAAAACCTCTATGACCATGTGCGACCCCTTAGAACCACATATGGCCTGTTATAAAATCCTAGTGTGTACAACATACCCCTTAAAATCACATAGTGTCCTAAGGGATCATATGTGGTCCTAAGGGGTCACACATGCGTGACCCGTAAGTACCACATATGACCCCTTATAACATCCTAGTCTATACAACATACCCCTTAGGATCACATAGTGTCCTAACGGGTCATATGTTGTCATAAGGGGTCACGCATGTATTCTAACACATGTGTGATCCCTTACAACCACATATGACCCCTTATAACATCCTAGTGTGTACAACACACGCCTTAGGATCACATAGTGTCCCAAGGGGTCATATATGGTCATAAGGGGTCCCACATGTGTTCTAACACATGCATGACCCCTTAGGACACATATGACCCCTTATAACATCCTAGTATGTACGAAATATCCCTTAAGATCACATAGTATCCTAAGGGGTCATATGTGGTTCTAAGGGGTCACCCATGTGTTCTAACAGATGCGTGACCCCATAGAACCACATATTACCCCTTTTAAATCCTAGTGTGTACGACACACCCCTTAAGATCAAAGAGTGTCCTAAGGGGTCATATGTGGTCCTAAGGGGTCACACATGCGTGACCCCTTAGGACCACATATGACCCCTTATAACATCCTTGTGCATACAACATACCCATTAGGATCACATAGTGTCCTAAGGGGTTATATGTGGTCCTAATGGGTCAAGCATGTGTTCGACCCCTTATGACATCCTATTGTATACAACATACCCCTTAGGATAACATAGTGTACTAATTGGTTATATGTGGTCCTAAGGGGTCATGCATGTGTTCTAACATATGCATGACCCTTTACGATGACATATTACCCCTTATAAAATCCTAGTGTGTACAACATACCCCTTAGGATAACATAGTGTCCTAAGGGGTCATATGTGGTCATAAGGGGTCATGCATGTGTTTTAACACATGTGTGACCCCTTGTAACATCCTAGTGTGTACGACATACCCTTTAAGATCACATAGCATCCAAAGGGGTCATATGTGGTCCTAAGGGGTCAGACATGTGTTTTAACATATGTGTGACCCCTTAGGACCATATATGACCCCTTAGAACATCCTAGTGTGTATGAAATACCCCTTAGTCCATCAAAAAGTATCCTAAGGGATCATATGTGGTCCTAAGTGGTCACGCATGTGTTCTAACATATGTGTGACCCCTTAAGACCATTTATGACTTCTTATAACATCCTAGTGTGTACAACATGTACCCCTTAGTTCATCACAAAGTGTCCTAAGTGGTCATATGTGGTCCTAAGGAGTCACGTAGGTATTTGAACACATGTGTGACCACTTATGACCTGATATTGTAATACCCTAAAAATAGTCACCTTAACCATGGGCCCCTAATCTCGACTACATCACCAAGGCCCTAACCAAAGGAAAATTAAATTAATCTTGAGCACATAATTAATTAATTCTCAATCATCAATATCACATGTAAAATAAATCATTCAATTTTAATTAAATAATTATTTAAGTGTCCAAGGGGTTGATCTTAACTGGTTAAAATATAGGGTTCTCATTGTGGAGACCCAAGTTCAATTCCCAATAAGGACATCTAAAGTGGAATTCTAAGTTGTGAATCTTGGCCTTCCATAGGATGGGGAAGTTCTTGTGTCAACATAATAATAATAATAATAATAATAATAATAATAATAATAATAATAATAATAATAATAATAATAATAATAATAATAATAATAATAATAATAATAATAATAATAATAATAATAATAATAATAACAACAATAATAATAATAATTCTAAATATTGCGGCTATGACCTATTACCTATCAAAAAAATTAATAATAATCATTTAAGTAATTAATCAATGCAAAGTAAATCATTTTAATCAATTATCCTATTTATTTAATTAAATATTGTAGCATATTTAATTAATAAATCAATTTACAATTAAATCATTTAAAAAAGGATTTAATTTGAAAAAGAATTAAAATTGAGAAAATAAATCAAAATGGAATTAAAGTGAAAAATCTCAATAAAGCAATTAAATCAATTAAATCAATTAAATATCCAAAATATAAAAATATGGAATAAATCAGTTTTTCTGATTTTATCTTAAAATTAGTTCAGTTTCCTTTAAAGATGAGAAAAGAAGCTAATAACATAAATTCACCTAGATTGTGCTTCCTCTTGCAGAATATTTGCCACTCATAGTTGATAGATCTTGCCCATTGGTGTCTCTCTGTATTTTCTATAAATTCAGGCCCTCATCTCGAATAAAAAATGAATATGACCCCTTATAACATCCTACTGTGGATGACATGTACCCCTTTGTCCATCACAAAGTTTCCTAAGGGATCATATATGGTCCTAAGGGGTCACACATCTGTTCTAACACATGTGTGACCCCTTATGACCCCTTATAACATCCTAGTGTGTACAACATACCCCTTAAGATGACATAGTGTCCTAAGGGGTCATATATGGTCATAAGGGGTCATGCATGTGATGAATGACCCCTTAGAACCATATATGACCGACCCCTTATAACATCCTAGTGTGTACAACATACCCCTTAGTCCATCAAAAAACACGTCTTAAGGGGTAATAAGTGGTCCCAAGGGGTCCCACATGTGTTGACCCCTTAGGACCACTGATGACCCCTTATAACATCCTAATGTGTATAATATACCCCTTAGGACCCAATTTGATCACATACTTAAATCACATTTTGATTTATTCTTTTTCTCTCAAGTTCCATAATTTTCCCAACATGTGTTTGAATTAGTATATACATGTACATGATTTAGTCTTTCGAGCTCTCTTTCCTTAATTTGCTTCGCATAATTTTTAAAAATTATGTTTTAATTTAGTACATGTATATATCTTTAATGAACTCTCTCTCTCTCTCTTTGAAATTAATGTTATCTCTCTATCATGAAAATGATCTCCCTCTCTCTCTGATTAATATTTTAATAATTTAAACTGTATGTATGTGATATATAGATAAATTTATATATTTTTAATAATCTCCCTACATCTCTCTCTTTAAAATAAATTCTAATTATGTGAGAACTTCATGTATATAGATAAATTATGCGAGAACTTCACATGTGTACATTTCAATTTAATGAGATCAAGATTAATGATCTCTCTCTCTCTTTAGAATTTAGTTGATTTTAATTTAATGTTTTAAATTGAATGCACTTCATGTGTGTGCTTACATAAATTTTAACTTTAAGATCTACCATGATAGATGGAGGATCAAGATCCAAGCCATGTACCTATGCCTGGTGAGGATCTTCATGCAAAGGCTCATGGTTAAGATCCATCTCCACAAGCTCCTGATCAGGACCCTCTCTCTAATATCAATACCATTTTCCATCATAGTGACTATTAAATAAGGAAATCGAGAGGTATTTTAAATGACCCACGGACTAATGGTGTGTACAAGAGTACACGGGAATCCATTTTTAGGAGTTTACAATCTTTGAACGATCTTCTAGCTAGCCACACCTCTTTCTCACCATAGGTTATAGATTCTATCTATAGACATTTGAGGGCTGAAGTGAGGGGTGCTCATTCCTTCGCTGACGTGTTCAGGACTGTCTCAAAGGAAACTATTAAGGAGAGATGTTTTCCACAATATTAGGAAAATAATAAGGTGAGAGGATATCACGTGACACGATGCATTGATCCATAGGTTTTCGAGTTGATTTTTCCACACTTCTAAGTTGCCCATGGTCGTTATCCTAATAGCAACTAGATACCATTATACTTTGCACAATAGTTCTATGCTGAGTTTCACTATCAGTGGAAACCCAACTACCTTGACATTCCTAGATATTATGGACAAGGGAGGGGCAGCATTTTTGATAGAGATGCATATCGTAGCCATGATAGAGGTCCCCCTAGACACAAGGAACTTGTTGGTGAGATATCTCTGGTGATAATCTCAACCCTCGCCCCCACTACAAATCATGTTGTGAGGGTAAAAGCACAAAATTGTGTCACGTTTCAGGCTAACTTATCAACACAAGTGAATTTAAGTAATTCTAATTAAAAATTAATTTTAGTCAAACATATGGTCTATATAGATTCATTATAGCTAAGTTATATATGGGCCACAACTTTTCCAATTGGCAGTGTCTAGTAAATGTATATTTTATACTACTTTTGGTCTAATTACAAAAAAAAAAAATTGATGTTTCAACAACTCCTACTCTTATAAATAATATTTTTTTTTAAATGTAAAAATACCCTTTTATAGATCTATAAGTGATTTTTCCAAAATATATATCTTTTAATATTTTAATTAGTTTTTATGTTTTATATTTTATTTTTATTGAAAGTAGGTCAACAACACTAAAATATAAGGTTGATTATCTTGTCAAGGAGAAATACTAAAATTTATTAAATTTTTTTTTAAAATATGATGCAGCAGAGAAAAGAATCTATGTCAAGATGATATAATTCTTTTCTGATTTGGATAAATAACTAAGAAAAAAGGTGGTGGGAATTGGAAACAGTTATATTTCAGCACACACAATATTTTAAATTTATTAAAAAATATATATTTATAAAAAATAGTAAATAATATATCCATGCACTGAAGTTTCAAGTTATCAATATACAAAAAAAAATTCAAGAAAAAACAAAATTTAATAAATAAAGTGTGGTGGCTTGTGTAACTTGAATTTCAACATTTTTTCAGCAACTAAATTATAGTGTTTAATTTATAAAAAACTATGTTCAAATAATTTTTAATTTTTTGTTAAAATTACAAACTTAAAATAGACATAAGAATATAAATTTGATTAGTTTACATCATTTAAAAATTCAAAATATATATTTCATTTTCTATTGTTTTAATTTAAAAAGTTGAATCAACATTCGCCATTTCCTTTATAAAAGTGTGACAGAGCTTTGTACTTTTACCCGTGATTTCTTCTTAGAGAGAAGCAATTTATAGGATTGGAGATATTGCATCAACAAAAACCACCATATCATCTGATAGGCTGGGTAGATATATGGTGAGCTGACCACGTTTTAGATCATTCACATATGAATCTTCCAGTCATAGGCTGGCTTCATATTTAAATCAGTATGTTACTACTGGCATCCCCTTGCTAGATGATGTAGCAGCTATAGAAGGAGGTGCTAGACATGTACAGATGTCAAAGTATTTATCTGAGTACCTGCTACATTGATATCAGTTCATTTCATCTTGACCTAGGATACCATTGGCTACTATTAGAGATGAGATTCTCAGAGACATGCAGACTACTACATCGATGCATACGCCAGGACAGTCACAATATTCTCATCACTCTACATATGCTCTAGGTGACCCATATATAAATCACTCTACTGATGCAAAGGAGTAGATACATGTTGATTAGGTCCATATCATAGATGAGGGCTTGTATTTATTCGAGGAGCAGTTACAAGGTTTGAGCCAGACTGGTTTTATGGATATGCTACTATCATCAGACACTTCATCGATTCCCAATCATATGGTTAGCCCCTTACACTCCTTAGTCATTCGTATAGGTAGGGAGAGATATGCAGGAATGAGTGATGTGGTTGAAATGATCAGAGGAGATGACCAGAGTATACGAGCTCCTAATACATAGGTGTGTATGTGCACATATTTTCTTAAAGGATGTACATGTAACTTTTAGATTTAATAAATAAATTTAAATAAGAATTATTTACCATTCAAATAAATCCTAAAATAACTATGTGTATGTACAATAGTTACCTCATCTAACTCCTAGCTTGAGCTCAGAGCCACGTGTGCGTAGGCGAGATTCTTTGGATGCTACACCTGCTAGTGGATAGGCTAGTTATGGATTTTGTATGTACATATGCATTATAGTATATTTTAATTTACTCTAGTCTATTTGATTATTTAAATTTAAGATCATACATGTAGATATATTTTTAATATTTAAATACAAATTCTATTTTTGCAAGGGTCTATTCGACTCAGATGGTCGCTCTGTCCGTGGCTGATATGATGCATGCTGATTTGCCACTTTATAGCTCATCTACTATTTATCTTTTTATATATGTATTCCAAAATTTCATCTAGACATGCACGTATTGCTATATTTAGACTTTATTTGCATTGCTATGTATTTAGAGTTACTTTATATTGATATTTTATTCTTAGACTTACTTTATATTGCTATGTATTCAGATTATATCATGTGCACATTATATTATACTTTATACAATTTGTGTTTGATCATACTTGCACATTTGATTATACTTTATATAATATATGCATTTATTTTTTATTATATTGTAATTGAGTATAAATCATATACATGTACAAGTATAAATCATATGTGTTTGATTGTACTTAAATATCGAGAAGCCTCTTGACTTAGTAACTTTTGAGTAATTTGACATTTTTATCGAATATTTTTCAAATATAAAATAGAAATAAAATGAATCTCTTTAATTTATTATTTTTACACATAATCACCTTTTTCGAATACAATAGATGGACAAAACAACATTTTTTTAATAATTTATTTTTCCTTCCCATCAGCTAAGTATTTCTAAAGTCATGTAGAATTGTTAAAAAAACATTCTAAACAAATCTAAATTCTAAAATGACATAAATCCAGTGAAAATCACAATCGATGATATTAATTGTTTGAAAACAATTTTATTAGTAGTTAAGTCAAACATGTTTATTTTAAAATATTTAAACATAAATATTAAAGCTAAATGAATGTTGGAAATAAAAAAAATGTGAGTTCCAACATCTCATATTTATTTCTGAGATCCTTAATTGGATTTTAGAATAAATTATAAAAATAATAGAACTAAATACACTATTATATTAGTATGAGTTAATTAAAAATATTTATTTATTATACATTGATAGATGTATCAAATAATGTCAATATAGGAAAATGGAAAGGATGTATTGCATAAATAAAATTATTATATTCCTTTTACTGATTATTTCATCACATTATATTTGATCTACCACATATAACCTAAATAATTAAAAAAATACTTTTAATAAAAAAGGAGAGTAAAATTAATGTAAATTGGTAGGTAATTTATTTATATGTATTAATATATAGATCAATAGTATAAGCTAGTCACAAATATTTCACACTAAACTCCTCCTATAGCTTCTTTCATCCTCTCCACTAAAATAAATCCTCTCTTATAGTGTGTCTAGTCTACCTAGGCCATCATGGAGCTACATATCTTGACCATTAACTGCAACCTAGATTAAATATATGAGGGTTACATATAAAAAAAATGTAAGTTTGTAGTATTCCAAACCTTTAAATGGTTTTTTTATCTCATATTTGATTATATTTTATTATTGAAAACACTCAGGGGTAAGATATAGAATTTTTTTACACTTTTGAATATTTGTTTTGATTTTAGATTTTATTTAAAAACACATATCAAAATATGGGGCAAGAAAGGAATATGGTTTCTAAATCCTCATCTTGAAATTCTATTTGAATAAAAGAATGCATAAGCAGATAGATCTCACTATAACTAATTTGTTTTCTTAACTAAACACAACCATAGTGCTACCAATAATTGAAATCTTCATTTGAGAATTCTTGAATCATAAACAATAGATTGACCATCCACTTTTGGTGCAACTTAATAAGATTTATATGTATTAAATAATAATAAAGAAAAAGTTTCTTAGCCTAATCACACAAGGAAGATGTGCACTATTTACAATTTCCTAACTTGTGAACACAAGATTGACTAAATACCTATGGCATTCGCATTCACAATAAAAATTAAACTAGACTAGTTGATAAATATAAAAGTCAATTCTATTAAAAATTTCATATAGTTGTATTAAGCATTTAAATTATATATGATATACATGATCCTAATTGTGCATACACCGAGGATTAAGACATTTCCATCTCATCTGTGTCACAAATTTTTACTTTGTACATGTGTACACGCACGTAAGTTATTATTTTTAACATCACAAGATATCTAAAAATCAATTCATGGGTTCAAACACATTTACTTAGGTGAAATATTTATATTTCATACCACATCAAGTAGTTCAGACTACTCTTCAATAACATTTAATATTTTCTCATGATCTTCACTATCTAGTCTCCACTTTTGAGATCGCCCGTGACATGGAACTATATGAAGAATTAGGCCAACATCAATGACCAAGTGGCTATAATGATCTACCTTGTTGTCAATTTGGTATTCAGTGAAATGAATCCCATGTTGAACAATTTTAACTTATTTGAAATATGTCCCTTGCACTACAAACTAAGTTTGCATGTACATGTATAAGAAATAAGAAATAAAAAATTTGGGTAAGATGTGTATATATAAATATTAAAACACGTGCACATGTGCATGGTTAAAATAAATGAATAAATTTAAATGTTCAAATCAGTTCAAACCTATGGGAAAGGGCATTCCATCACTCATTTCAGATTTTGTTAACTTATTTCTCTCTTTTGTTCAGTACAATAAATAATAACTAACACCTTATATATTTCCATCTTCTGCTATGAGTGCAAAAATATCTCCTGCAATTTGAAACAAGTTATAAATTTAAAATGTACTCAATTAAAAACTTATAATTTATTTACATGCATGCACACAACATTTTTTAAAGGAAATATATATATATATATATATATATATATATATATATATATATATATATATATCAATCTTGAAATATGGTCATAATCAGCAAAAATCAAAGGAATGTCTTCAAAGATTTCCTCCTCATTTTCCTCGTATGTGTCTAAAATATCTAGTGGAACCAATTTCCATTTACTGACATATCCAAGCTCTTGGTTCTTGCAATTGACATAGTATTCCAAAATGCAATCAAAACAAAAATATGAATAATCCCTAGTATACAATGTCCATGGGTGATTATTTGTACCCATGGCATAATGCAATGATATTGTCCTCTCCACACTCTTGCATCCATTTGTTGATCTTCTATCCATATCTGCAAAATGTACATGTGTACGCGAACATACATATTAAGGTTTTTTAAAACATTTGAACTAGGAAAATTTTAAAACACTAAAAGAGAACATGTACTAGTTATCTCCCAAAATACTCTATATGGAATGGGCATGTATGTTCTTGATGATGAACCATGATAATTAGGTTGCACAAAGTGTTTCTTACACCATTCAACAACATCATGTGCTTCATCTATACGATATCTTGTATAATTTATTTGATGTTTTTTTAAAGCACGTTTGATACAAACTCTTGCAGCATCATGTTCACCCTTTCCATGACCACTCTAAAAAAACTCCAAACATGTGGTCTTTTGTCATTTTGATGATATCTACATAGTGCATAAAATGTCCTCAAAGATTTGAATTGTGTTGCACATGCATTAGACCAAACAAAATGTTTAACTATTGTTATGCCTCTGTCTTTCAAATATTCAAAAAACTTCTTAAAGCATTATTGTAGAAAAAGTGTGTCATGCTCATATCATCACTGATATAGAAGTGGTACTCTTTCTTAATGACACAATTTTCAAATGTACTATCAACACCATCCAAATCCATTTGTGCATGTTGATAAGACACATGCACCATAATAGTGATTTGCTTTGAAAAGTAATACTCGGATGGAATCTCTTTTTGATGTGCAAAATAGTAATTTTCTGCAAAGTCCACTATAGATAAAATAGTTCCTGTGTAGGGGGGAAAGTGAGACTAAGTATGGAAACCCTAATCCCACTCTTATAAATACTCATGGAATACCAAAGAGCCTAGGGAGGTAATGCACATCAGCTACTTCTTATGAAAAGGAGAGACCTATGGATTACCTCTTAGGTTTTCTATTCCTTTCCTATAAATGAGAGAGAGGATTGATGCAAAATGCAATCCAACCTAGAAAGCCAGTAACCAAGTAGATCCTAATCTGAGAATGCAGATCAAAAAACAACTGATACATTGCTAAAAAGTACAGATCAGAAGACAAAATTTGAGCAGAATTGTCCAGGACCAGGGTGCCACATACACCTTTGTCCCAATTCTACAATTCTTGAGTTGTAACTGACAAGAGAGATTCTAAGACCTGTGAATTGTTGTTTAGCCAAGTCCTACTGACAGAGGGAAGGACCAGGGCACCATGCCCCTAACTACAAAGTTGTGTCACACTTTTATAAAAGAAATGGTCAATGCTGATTCAAATTTTTAAAGTAAATCAATAGAAACTAAAATATATGTTTTGAATTTTGAAACGATGTAGACTAAAAAAATTTATATTCTTTTGTCTATTTTATGTTTTTAATTTTAACAAAATTTTAAAAAATTATTTGAATGTAGTTTTTGATGAAGTAAACACTATAATTTAATTGTTTATAAAATACTAAAATTGAAGTTACACAAGCCAATAGACTTTAATTAGTAAATTTTAGTTTTTTTCATCAATATTTTTGTGTATATTGATAACTTGAAACTTTAGTGAATGAATATATTTTTTTACAATTTTAAATAAATATGTATTTTTCAATAAATTTAAAAAGTTGTGTGTGCTAAAATATAACTCTTTCCAATTCCCACCATTTTTTTTCTTAAATATTTATCCAAATGACAAAATAGTGATATCATCTTGACATAGATTCCTTTCTCTACTACATCATATTTTTTTCAAATTTTTTAAATAAATTTTAGTATTTTTCCTTAACAGGATAATGAACCTTATATTTTAGTGTTGATAAATTACTTTCAATAAAAATAAAATATAAAATATAAAAACTAATTTAGATATTAAAAGATATATATTTTTGAAAATTCAGTTATAGATATATAAAAGGGTACTTTTACATTTCAAAAAAAATATTATTTATATGAGAAGTTGTTGAAACATCGAGTTTTTTAAAATTTTATTTATTTTTGGCAACTAGACCCAAAGTGGTATAACATATATATTTAGTAGACACTTCCAATTGGAAAAGTTGTGGTCCATATATAACTTAGCTATAATGAATCTATATAGACCATATGTTTGAATAAAATTAAATTTTACTTAGAATTACTTAAATTCACTTTTGCTGATAAGTTAGCCTAAAATGTGACACAGTTTTGTGCTGTTAACCCCATGCCCCTGTCCTTGATAGGATTCCTCCACTTCTAAGGTTTCTCAGTGATGTAGATTCGTGTTTCTACACATTCAAGATGAAAAGGAAAGGTTTGGGGTGGCTATATAGGGTTTTTTCATATCCAAAACCCCATGTTGATGATTTCCACCCCCACGAATAACCAATAATGTACTGAAAATGTGTGTGAAATAACCTTGTGTATATGCAAGATCCTAAGAATGAAATTAAGCAATCTAGAGAAATCCTAAAGAGTAAACCCTAATTTCTTATAATTGACAAAGTAAATGCTTTAAATTCATAATGCAAAGTGATCTAAAGCATGAATATGAATCACAATGAAGCTTATCCAAAGATCTGAAAAGAACATTTTGACCATTTAGGTCCGATTTCACATATCAAAATGAGAGATAATTAGGGTTTATGATTAAATGATTCATTGGAGGAATAATATGAAAAGGGACACACTTAGGGTAAAGGGCCCAAATTTGTAATGTGTAGAGTGATGAGACAAGACCTTAGATTTAATTAAATTAATTAATTAAATGATTAGAAGGGAATGAGAAATACAAGATGAAAAAAACACTAAGACAGGTGCTAACCTAAGTGTGAGATTTTGCCACCCTAGAAAGGGTGTACAATTTATGACACTACATTTAGACCTCACTTTCCTAGTCATATGACACTACGTGCATATGAAAGATAAAGTATAGAAAAGTAAACATCATTTGAAAAAGGATATATCCATAAGTTGTCAAACGAATCCCCCAACAGTATCTGCTGTACACAGTTAGGAACTATACCCTAAAAAACCACATGTTGGATCATAAAATCACCTAATGCTTACTAAGGAAGGTGATGAAATTTGCAGGTAGCTATATGCGCCCCTGTTTTAACTTTCTTATTTGTGAGGTGAAACAAAGTATCATATTTTTCACAAAGAATTGTGATAAATATCATGATGAAGAAAGTTCTCAACAAGGCCTGATTATGCATCCAAGAACATTATGGAACTAATGCAAAGTGAGAGGTTGAACTCATGATTCCAATGCAACCGATGGTGCGAGAATCAGAGCTTCCTAGTTCAAGATAAGATAGATTGACAAAAGTGCATAAATTAGGGTTTTAACTTAAAAACATAAAGTCAAAAGTACATAACACATAAATATGAAAACGACACCTTCATTTGTTACTTCTAACCTTCTGGCACTATTCACTGCAATGGATCCCACTTACAAGACATCATGCCTTGATGACAAACTGAGCGACCTACGAAGATGGAGATCTTGTGCCAGTTTGTACTCATTGGCTGACCACTCGACCAGGTGAGTTGACTTCCTATTGACTGTATTTGACCTGGTCATCTTTTCATAGTTTTTAGAAGTGATGATGTCATCGACTAGTCTAGTTCAGGGCCCAACCTTCAGACACCTAGGGGTCCTAGGGCGCCCTCATCCTCCAAGGGCACCATGGTCCCAAGGGGGACCCATGGTCCGAGTAGGGTGCCCTGTTCCCTATTTGGGGTGACCAATGATGATACTAGATCAGATGATGAATGATAGGAATGATAGAATGATTACTTTGATTAGATGATGATAGATGATTGATCAATTACTGATGAGATATTTCCTTGTGTTTTGTAGACACTACCATACATCCGCGAGCATATCACTGATCTCACCTTTCGAAGCCTTTGAGAGAAGATCCCAAGACTAACAGCAGGAGAGAGGGATTTGCTACATATAGTGGGTTGGTGGGATGTGATGACCATTGACGATTCGATTCTATTCTTCTATGCTGATGGAATTGATGGAGAGGTGGGATGGAGATACCTTGACATTCTTACTACTAGTGGGGGAGATAAAGGTCACCCTAGAGGATGTATACTACATTCTGTGCCTACCCATCAGAGGAGAGACTAATAGATATCAATCCGACCATATAGAGGAATATTATAGGAGAGTGCAGGTATACGTTATGGGGAGAGTAATACGTAGAAAGATGAGGGATTGCATTATGGTCAAATGGTTCCTACACCCTATAGGTGAGGCGACTCATGATTGTGACCCTTGCATTATCTATGTGCCCCAATGGGTGTGGCACACATATGTACGGTGGACTCATCTACGCCATATGAGCTATGGAGAGACACATAAGAGTATACTCTTGGGGTCGGAGCATGCTTGTGCATCTCTATCATGACCTTGGAGAGCATTTCTTTGGACACGGATGCAGCCTAATGTCATTCACACTACTACAACATCGTGGATGTTCGAGCATATCACATGCACTAGACCTGGTGGATCCCCCATAGAGCTAGTCCTAGAGCAGTCTAGGGTATATGCTTATCCTCTTACCCATGAGTGGTGATTCAATGATTTCCTATATTAGAGGTTGAGAATGCATAGATTGACAGCGGGTGGGATCATATGGAGACCCTACCTCAGGATGTCCATGTGGGTAGGGTTACGCAAATAGATGTTCAACATATAGAGGAGCTATTTACTAGAGGGATGGTATAGCCACATATGCATTCCTTTCTACTTCGACCGAGTTCAGTGGTAGTTTGAATTTTAGCAATGTGTTCCTACTGATGTGCCTATATACATTCCACACTCGTGAGTGATGTCGAGGCTAGGAGCCATTCCTAGGCCTACAAGTGATGAGATTGACATCATAGACTTAGATGGGTCAGATTGGGACATAGCGATATATTGTAGAGATGATTTTGGCACACACTGACGATATATCACATGGTGGAGGATAACATACCCTAGAGCCATTTTCCTAGCAGACTTCCCTGGAGGGAATCCTAGACCATGGAGATAGTCAGGCGACAGAGATGGATTTGATGCATCCGAGGAGGATTTAGATGATCAAGGTGATGACACAGAGGAGTAGGAGGCAGGTGGAGACAGAGGCATTCCTGATACTAGAGAGGGACATCATGATGGAGATGATGATGACGTGGAGGAGGAGGATGAGGAGGAGGACAAGAAAGGGGCTGAGGATGAGGAAGAAGATAAGGATGAGGAGGAGGAGAATGAGTTAGGTGCAGTTCATAACTCCAAAGAGGATACCAGAGCCATAGATCCATTGAGTCTCCCATGGCAGGTAGAGAGGGGTCCTGATCCTCATCCTCATCGGACTATACCTAGTACACAGAGATAGTACAAGCAGGGAGAGCCTAGCGGATCCTAGGCTCAGGTAGTTGTTGTCCATGATCCTCACTAGCAAGAGGGAGATCTAGATAATGTAGTCCATTATTGATTAACATATGCATTCTACCTACTTTAGATTTAATGATATAGAATATTATTGATGAAAAATTTATCTTTATTGTGCAGCTAGCATCCAGGAATGGCGTTCTCTGATTCAAAATGTAGTGATAGACCTTATTGTGACTGCACATATATAGATACCACACATACCCCAGAGGAGTGCAAGATGACACGAGGACCTTTTCTCCCTTATTTGGATAGAGGTGGAGAACCTACAAGATAGATTACGATAGATAGAGATTGACCTAGTGGAGACGCAGACAGAGGCAGCTACATATTGAGAGATCATGATGGAGAGAGATTGCAGGAGCTCCTTGCAGAGTCAGTCATGATCTATATCACAATACACCCCCATGGGGCCACCCCCAATGGCCAGATCAGGAGGGGACATCTAGTCACCATCCTCCAGCTACTAGTCCTACGGATAGGAAATGATTTTGATGTTTTGATGTATATATGATGACAGTCATGATTATGTTTTTTTTAATGCTTAAACAATATACACATTGATTAGATTAGAAGTAACATATTGAGTAATGAGCATGTATATCTAATTTAATTTCCATGTGATTGTTTTCTCAATGCTTCATGAATAACTAAGTATTTAATCAAATTCTACTTGTGATGATGTAAAAGAAGAATTTATTAAGCACGAGAGCTATATGACTAACGTGATTTAATTAACTCTAATTAAACACAATATGATATAATTCTACTTCACACATAGGAAATTGTATAACATGATAGCACATATGAAAATGTAAATCCATTACAATTTACATAAAAAGAATCCAAAATAAACAATATAGTAATGAAACATGCTTGTCAAGAATGAAGTAATGTAGACCAAATAATATAACATCATTTAATATTACATACTTTAATGAAGACATGCTAACATATTACCCAATTTTGAAAAAAATGATATAGAGGGAAAAGAAAAAGAAGACAAGAAAGAGAGAGGGAGATAAAAATAGAACTAGGCATAGTATCTACGAAGGTGCATAGCATTTATGGGTTCCTTGAGAGGTGTACCTTCCACATCTACTATCCTGTAATCACCTAATCCATAGACCTCCATGACAATGTATGGTCCAAGCCAATTAGGACTGAATTTTCCTTTCTCCTCAGGTAAGGCATTCACGTTGTGTTGATTCTCATAAAGGACTAAATCCCCTACCGAGAAGGAACGTTGAATAACATTATCATTGTAGCTTCATTGCATTTTTTTATGATACACTTGAATATGCTCAAGGGCATTTATACGCCATTCATCGAGCATCTCAAGTTATTGAATTATTCGCTCTCTATAGGAATCATAATCCACTATACCCTTAAGAGAAACTCTCAATGAAGGAATTTCTAACTCCAAAGGCATAATGGAGTTGGCACCATAAACAAGATTGTAAGTGGTACAGCCTATAGCAACATCTACACTCAAGTGATAGGCCCACAAATCATAGGTTAATTGAGTATGCCAATCCTTGCCATACTTGTTTACATTCTTTTGAAGAATTTTTTTAATTATTCTATTAGAAGACTCAGCTTGACCATTTGATTGTGGATGGTAAGGTGTAGAAAATTTATGTTGAATGTGATATTTCTCAAGAAACTTCTTCACATCCTTATTTTTGAATGACATTCCATTATCTAAAACTATGGCGAAAGGCATCCGAAATCGAGAAATGATGTTTTCCAAAATGAATTGACAAATTACTTCAGTAGTAGTGGATCAAACAAGAACGGCTCCCACCCACTTCTTAAAGTAATCAGTGGTAGTTATGATGAAAGTATGTCCTTGATATGAATGAGGAGATATTTTTTTAGTATTAACTGGTGACTGAGAGTGGGGGGGGGGGGGGTGAATCAGTCAAAATAGTTTATACACAATTAAAACTTTCAAACTAACCGGTCTGCAACTATCCTTCCAAATTAACTTAAACATTGCATTAATCATGAAAGAAAACAACATCAAAGAAAATATATTTGCATGCACAAATAAGCATAACATAACACTAGCAATTATACGTGGAAACCCTTGATTAGAGGGAGAAAACCACTGTGGGGATAACCCACAATCTCTTCTACTACAGTGAAAGAGAGTGCCCTATTAAGAGCTTACAACTAGTTCTTTTTTAGAACATCACCTTGTTAGAAGTGACTAGTATCCAGTTAAGAATACCTTAGAACTTGTTAAAGTTCATCTTGCTAGAGGATTTTACAACTTCATATATGAAGTGACTTGGTTAAGAGATTTTACATAAAGAACCGGTTAAGGTTCACACTATTAAGGTATTTGCAATGCTCCAATTGTTAGAAGGCAATAAATATGATTTATCTTTCTGAAGAAACTACTTCTATCTCATAGATCCACTTTCCATAATCTATTCTTTAGATCGGGGTCAGCTTCACTAAGTCATACCTCTATCTCCTGCACTCTATTCTCTACACACTTTACATTCACACAGATCTTTTTCATGACAACAACAACAATCAAAATGAAAGATGTGAATATATTAGCCTTTTGTTCTACCACCAACTTTCCCTCCAAAAATCAGATTCAAAAAATCTATTATCGTGCCTCAAATTTCTCTCCAAAGGTCATTCCAGGAATATCACTCAAGACGTTCATTAATGCCGATAAGCTCATGGTTGAAAAGGGAAGACTTCTAGTTTAACTGGATGTTATCTAGATGTTTCTAAGTCTGTCAATTGAGACTCTTGTATTGTCAATTGTCAGCTATGTACCAGTCCAATTCTGCCTAACCGGTTACCTCTTGTATACCGGTCTACTCACTGCTTAGCCGATTACCTCCTATATACTGGTCTAGTCATTTCTTATCTGGTTAACCCCTATATATCGGTCTACTCATTTCTTAGCCGGTTAACCCCAGTATGTTGGTCTACTCACTACTGATAGGAATAAGGACTCTTATTCTTCATCAGTTACCCTTTACTCCTTTACTGATGGACTGTGGAGACTTAGAAGATGATGTTGTCAACAATGACAACTATTTCACCAGTCATAAGAGATGCATCATAATGCCAGCAAACTCCCCCTTTGGAATTGGTGGAAAACACTTCAAAGTAGTCATGTATATGCCGGTTTTGACCCATGTTTCATCTACCTCATGTATATATACAAACTCCCCCTTTTGACATCAATGGCAAAGAATATACAAAATGATTCATGAAATTAAAGAAAAAATGTCTTTGAAATTTTCCTTAGCAGCTTGCAAAGAGGATTTCTATGAAGGCTTCACCTATTTCATGGTGTTGAACTTTCCATGCAAAATTGTAGCAAAATCCTCCATTTCATCTACTAACTTACAGTCAGGTGCACTTATGAGGCTTTCTCCTTCTTTGACATTCCTTTGCATAAAATCAATGATCGGTGCAAGGTAGCACTATAGATCTAGCAGTTTAAGAGCTTGTTTATCCTCTTCCTCTTTTAACTTTCTGATTGCATGAGTTAACTATTTGACCTTTCCACTAAAGGTTGTTGCAGAGCTTGTAAGAGTATCAAAAGAACCTATCAGATCTTGGATTTCCCTTTGAGTCCGAGCTCTTTTATCTTCAAGATCTTTGATTAAATTGGTGAAGCTTGATGACTTGACCAATAATTGGCCAACTTCTTGTAGTATAGATTTGACCTCTTCAGTGCTGGTGGAGAGAAACTTTTCCATTAATTTTTCACCTCTCCTTGTTTCCTATTGTCTAGTTGCAACCTTCTCCAAATCGGTTGCCTCTGAACCAATTTCTTTGACAAAAGTTTCCAATTGATCAATGATGGGTGCATTGTCATCAACAACAATGTCAGGAATGAGATCAAACAAAATGGTTTTTGTAGTATTAAGAATTTTGGTCTTCTTTTTATTTTCTCTAAGTTTTGCCTTTTTCAGCTTGAAGTTTCAATTTTTTTGAAACTTTCATTAATTGTTTAGGGGTCATCTTCTTTATGTCGATTACAGAGTCTTCCTCTTCTTCCTGCTCCATTTCTTCTCCCTTTTCTTTAGCCTCAACCTCAGAGCTAGTTGCGGTGGTGAGTTTACCTTTCTTCTTTCTACTCTCCTTTTCTAAATCTAACTTCCTTTTTACTAGAGGAGTATCCACCACTGTTGTCTTACCATCTTTAGGCTGATCGGATGAAGAATCCTCTTTCTTCTTATGTTGTTTTGATTCCTTGGTTGCCTCTATTTCCTTCATCTCTTCTTCCTTCTTCTCTACATCCTTTTGTTTTTCTTCCTCTGCACCTTTTCTGACAAAAGAGGTTCAATGTTAGTAGGATTTGTTGTTACTAAAGTTCTATGAGGTCTATCTTCATAAGGTATATCTTCAATAATGACTTCATCTTCACCGAGATGCTTAGTTTGAGTTGTTAACTTTACTAGTGAAACATCAATGTCAGTTGTTTCAGTGATTGATTTGTATTCAACTGGTTGATCTACATCCTTTGTCAGATTAGGAATATCTAACACAATATTATCTATGATATAATCAACTATAAAGACATCAAATTCATCGATGATATCTTTTTCTTTTCCTTTGCTCTTTTCATGAGCATCTATACCTTGTCCTTGTTTTACTTCTTTTTCTATTTCTTCCACATCTTCCTTTTGTTGGCTCAAAATTGTTTTCTATAAGGAAACACCCTCATCATGCACACCTTTGACATCTCCTATGGCCACTCTCCCTATCTTGTTTCTTATTTTGAAGTGTTGAACACATGCTTCTATCACTATTGAAGCTTGATTGAGATCAAAATCATGTTGCACTTCCATGAGTGCTTTTATCCTGTGCTCTTTCTTAATAGATAAAGTTGTTTTCTATCTCCCTTCAATTTAATTTTGCAAGTCTGATGGAACTATTCCATATAGTTCACTACAAGTTCTACAAAACTTATGCATGCTCCACATAAGTGTGTCTTCAATTTTTCTTTTATTCTCCTCATTGCAGAGGGGATATTTTCTCCCAACACTAGATAGACCTACAAACTCTTTGATCCTATGGACCAATTCATCAATAGTTGGAAGTATATTTTGACCACTTCTTCTGACTTCTTTTATTTCCATGTCAGATTGGGTGTCAGTGTCACCACCCTCCTTTTCATTCTTCCTGGGCTTCCTCTTATCCTTTATGTCAATTGGCCCTTCACTCTTTTTCTTTCTTGCATATGTCACTCCTACCATTCCACCTTTACTTGAGGAGGATGGAGGAGCTTCTGAGTCCTTTTATTTTGTGTATGTTGTCAGCTTGTTGGATGCAATACCCTTGGGTTTTGCCTTTGACATTTTCTTATTTTCTCATGTTTGTTCTTTATCTTTGTTTTATTTGGCCCCTGTTTGTTCACTAGTACCGGTGGAAGCAATGGCACTAGATGCTTCACCTCAATAATTTTTATCTAGGGTATTAATCATTTTCCTTACTCTCCTTTGTATGATTGGCTCTTTAAGTTCCTGTTTTATTTTGGAGCTTGCCTCCTCATAAGTTCCAAATTTCTTTTCTTTTTTGTCTATCATTTTAGACAGTAACATGTTTGCATACACTTTAGTAATGTTCACCCCAACCTCATAACCCATAGAAGGTACCCAAAAGGTTCTAGGTTGAACTGCTTGAATCTTGCAACAATCGGTGTCAATAAGAAAACAAATGTTGTCCTTGTATTTCTGAACTATACTGGTTAGGATTCTCTCTCTTTTTGTGCATTCTGATTTGGAATTCTTTAAAATATCCTCACATTGTTTCCCCAAACTTATCACCTAATTCCCTAATCATTTCACCTATCAGAACCATGATAGGTTTATCCTTAGACCACACAACATTGCCCTTTGTACATAGAAGAATATACATACTAGTAATGAGCCATACTTGAATGATTGTTTCTTGACCTTCTTAATTAGCTCCATGTTCACCATAAATTGACTTCCGATCATCTCACAAATATCATATGTTGCATCCTCCTTGATGATTTGATAGGATGCATGGATAGTACCGCTTGACACAATGTTCATGCAGCTTGATTGATAGACCCTACAACCCAGCACTACAGAAGCAAACCTCACTTCCATGTCCTCAATAGGAGTTATTATCATTGCTCTCCTGTCACATTGGGATTGAGTCAACTGGGTGACTTCAGTGGATGATATTATTCTTAGGGTTAATGCTTAACCAGTTGCACTAACCCCTGTTACTCTTTGAATCACATCCTTTATGATCTTGATTGGTGCTTTAGCTTCCAACCATAGAAATTTATCATGCACTCTACTTAATACATACCTAACCCAATCAACATGAAATTGATCAAGAAAATCAACAGCATTCGACAAACCATTGGTCTTTAGATGCAAATATTCTGCCTTCAATAGATCATGATTACAGAACCCGTTGAATTCATTTTGAATAAATTTGTCTCCAAGTTCTTCACTCTTTCAATGGATGATGGAGTGAATATCTTCAACTAGTAACACACCAAAGGGCACACAAGATAGGGCACTGGTCATGTCAATCTCTCCAGCCCTCATAGAATGCATTTTAAACTCGGGTTGTAGTTCCTTAAGTGCTTCAACCAACACAGGAGTCGATACAAAAGCTACCATGATGAAATTCAAACAATATATTCAAACCAGGGTTTGAATACCTAGAATACCTTCTCCTCTAGGATTGCTAATCACCACTATCATGCTACTTGATCACTTCACACAAATAGCACTAGAAATATTTCAATCGCCTTAGGTCCCACAAAAGCACAAGGATGTTCACAAGAAAGAGAGGTAAATGAAATGTATTGACATTTCTTTATTTATTTGTTAAGGTTTATTGGTGCTTCAATACAATGGCTAGGTTGACCATTTACAAGTTAAGGTACACCGATTTACTTCTGACCAGTTGCTTGTTACCGATACCGGTACACAAAAAACATCTATACTAACTCGCATAACATTTGAAAAATGAGAACTTTAAACAAACTTTTATGCATCTAAACTATGCAGATAGACAAATCCTCATATCGATCGACGGGGTTCAATAATGATCTTACCATATGTGCTCCCCTGGAGCATTAGTATGCCTAGTTTGAAAAGGAACTGTCATCACCGATGGATGATGAATTAGTTTCAAAATGATTCTCTCATTTTCTTTCTTCCTCCTTTATCCATATCTTTTTCATTTTAATCCTCACTTCTTCAATTGTCTTCTTTCCTTTCAAGTCATTTTTCCCTTTCTTCTTGCCAAATTGGTTCATTTCTTCAGACTGGTTATAGGGTCGGTTCCTGCATTCTCTGGCTAAGTGACTAATCTTATGGCAATTGAAACATGTCATACCAGTTGTCCGCTATGGTCCTGAATTATTTCTCTAACCCATTCTCATTCTGTAATTTGCTACACCATGACCAAAATTACCAGAAGTTGAATAGGTTGCATTGAACTAATTACTTCTTTTATTAGGTCTAGATGGTTTGAATGATGATCTTGATGCATTTGCCTTCAACTTGAACTCTTTAGCTTTGTGTCCATATTTATTGCATGTAAAGCAATATCCATTAAAGATTCTTCTACTAGGCATGCTACTAGATCGAGATCTACACTCATAAGTAGTGTGTCCATACTTGTGATAGTTATAACAATAACCATTAAAGGTGAAAGACTTCTTTTAACTGACCGGTTGATTTCTGGAGATATTAGACTTATGACTGAGTCTACCACAATGATTGCAAGAAGATTTAGAAATATTCATACTTTTCATTCCTGAATTGTTCATTTTATCATCCTTCATCCTTTTAGGTTTAGATGATTCTCCTATTTTCATAGGACCTATACTAGAGTAACCAAGACCATTTGTCTCCTTTGTTCTCCTCTGAGCCATTAATTGTTCATCTATCTTCTCAGAGATTTTATTAAATTTCCTCAACTTTTCATTTCTCTCATTTGTAGATTTCAACTCATTTTTGAGTTTTTCAATCTCTTTCATCATCTTCTCCTTTTCCTCTTCTTTGTCATGCAGATGCTCATTCATGGATTCATTCTCCTGAGTGAGAATTCAGATTTCTTAATCTTTTTTAATGATGATTGCATTATTTTCTCTTAGGTCTTCTTCAGCAAGTCTTTTGGCTTTTTCAGCTTTTAACCAAACTTCTTCCATGTCTCTTTTTCTTTCATCTGCTATCCTGTTGGCTTCTACTATTTTAGTCATTCTCAGGGACTGACTTGCATGATCTCTTTTTAGATATGTGATTTCTTCATTTAGCTTCTTGTTCTTTTCCATTAGTTCTGAGACTACTTCTTCTACTTCTTCAGATCCACTCTATTCAGATAGTTGATCTATGATATCCTGACTCTCATTTAGTTGTAGAGCTAGTTCCTTCCTTTTAGCAAGTGATTTTCTCAGTCTCTCCTTGAGCTGAGCAATAATTTCATTAGATTCTTCAATCATCTTCTGACACCTGTATTCCTCCATGATATTTTTCCTCAAGCTATCAAATTTTTTTTCAGAGGTCGTATTCTTTGATACCAATTGTTAGTATTAACTGGTGACTAAGACAAGTGGGGTGAATCAGTCAAAACAATTTATACATAATTCAAACTTTCAAACTAACCTGTCTGCAACTATCCTTCCAAATTAACTTAAACATTGCATTAATCATGAAAGCAAAGAACATCAAAGAAAAGAGATTTGCATGCACAAATAGGCATCACATAACAATAGAAATTATATGTGGAAACCCTCTATTAGAGGGAGAAAAATGTGGTGGGGACAACCCACAATCTCTTCTACTACAGTAAAAAGGAGTGCCCTATTAAGATCTTAAAACTAGTTCTTTCTGAGAACATCACCCTGTTAGAAGTGACTGGTATTCGATTAAGAATACCTTAGAACATGTTAAAGTTCACCTTGCTAGAGTATTTTAAAACTTGATATCTGAAGTGAATTGATTAAGAGATTTTACATAAAGAACCGGTTAAGGTTCACCCTGTTAAGGGATTTACAATGATGCAATTGTTACAAGGCAACAAAGATGATTGATCTGTCTCATGACACTACTTTTGTCTCATAGATCCACTTTGCATGCTCTGTTCTTTAGATCGGTGTTGGATTCACCGATTCATACCTCTATCTCTTGAACTTTGTTCTGTACACCCTTTAGATTCACAGAGATATTTTTCACAATGACAACAACAACAACCAAAATGAGAGATGTGAATATATTAGTCTTTATTTAAAGAATTTCTCTCTAAAGATCATTCTGGGAATATAGGTCAAGACAATTGTTCATGCCAATAAGCTTGCTAGTTGAAAAGGGAAGATTGTCTATTCAACTGGATTTTATCTGGATTTTTCTAAGTCTGTCAGTTGAGACTCCTGTATTTTCGGTTAGTGCCTATGTACCCGTCCAATTATTCCTAACCGGTTACCTCCTATATAGTAGTCTGCTCACTGCTTAGCCGGTTATCTCCTATATACTGGTCAAGTCACTACTTAGCCAATTAGCCCCTATATACCAGTCTACTCACTGCTTAGCAGGTTAACTCCTGTATACTGGTCTACTCACTGCCGATAGGAATAAGGACTCTTATTCTTCACTGGTTACCCTTTCCTCCTTTATCGATGGACAATGGAGACTTAGAAAATGATGTTGGCAACAATGACAACCATTTCATTGGTCATACAAGATGCATCATAATGTGAACATATTTTACCAACAAGATCCAAACCCCATGTAGAAAAGGGCCAAGATGCTGCCTCTGATTGAAGCTCTTTAGTAGGGGCATGGATCAAATTTCTATTTTGCTGACATTGATTACATCGTTTAAAAAATGCAAAAGAATCATTTTCCATGGTTGTCCAATAATATCCCATTCGGAGGAATCTCTAAACTAAAGACCTACCCCAAAAATGCCCCCCGCAAGCACCTAAATGTGCTTCTTCAAGAGCGATAGGGACATCAATCTTATTTAAGCATAGAAGGAGAAGACCATTATTACCCCTCTGATAGAGAACATTAGAAAGGATAATGTATCTAGGAGTCAATTTGTGAGCCCAAGCCCTAGTATTCTTATTCTTAGAGTGAGGAAAGAAACCATCACTTAAATATCTTATGACATGCGAGTACCATTCATCAGAATCTACAATGCAACAATATGCCACATCACTACAGTTATCAACAATAGCCAAGTAAGTAAGGTTGTGAATTCAAGATCTACCATGGGTTCCTCTAGAGACACAAGAGAAGTGACACATTCCATCACATCAACATGTTGACTATCTTTTTGAGGAACGCGTTCCATAGTGTAAGAATCAAATTTTGGTAACAAGGATAAAGCTAGATCTTTATATTGTGATAGTTTGTCTTGTTTATCTTGATAAACTCCTGTCACTTGTCTTATGATTAGTTGAGAATATCTATAAATATGTAGATTCTTCACATTCAATGCTAAAGCTGTCTTAATTCTAGCTATAAGAGCTTCATATTCAGCAATGTTGTTGGTACATAAGAAATTGAGATGATATGATAAAGGAATAGGCTTCTTTTTAGGATAGATTAAGACCACTCCTACCCACAATCTTGTACGACACTTAGACCCATCAAAGTACATTTCCCAAGTTTCATCAACTTCAATGGAAGGAATGTATTCATCAGGAAAAGACTCTAGATTAGGTAGGGAGAAGGGTGAAGGAGCATCAACTAAGTGACCAGTCAACGCTTAACCTTTTATTGCCTTTTGTGAGACAAACTTAAGGTCAAACTTGGTCAACATAATAACCCACTTAGCTAAGCATCCAAAAAGATCGGTTTTGGAGAAAAGATGTTTAAGAGGATTTAATTTAATGAGAACATGAACCTTAGCATTCAAGAGATAATGCTTCAACTTTTGAGTTGCAAAGACTAAAGCAAGGCACTGTCTCTCTATCATAGAATATCGTACTTCGTAATCGAGTAGAGTGCACCTTATGTAATAAATCAGGCATTCTCTACCATTCTCATCACATTGTGTTAGTAAGGTTTCAAGAGCTTTATGGGAAGCAGCAATGTATAGAATAAAAGGCTTAATAGGATCAACAAGTTGAAGAATAGGAGGATTGGCCAAATAGGTGAAAGGAAAAGTATGATCCACAAATTGAGAGACAAACCTATGAATAGCTTGGATCTTTCCTTGCAAACTATTTAGTTAAAAAACATTCTTAGGGGGTGACATGTTAACAACAACATCTATCTTCTTTGTATCCACCTCAATGCCATGATGTGAAATTATGAATCCTAATAGTTTTCCACTATCCACACCAAAAAAACATTTTCGGGGATTGAAACACATGTTGTACTTACGAATTATCTCAAATATTTGATGAAGGACGGATTTGGCTAAGATGTCATCAACATAATATTATATAGTCATGCATATAATCATGGAAAATTAGAGTCATAGCACATTGATAGGTTGCGCCTACATTTTTCAATCCAAAAGGCATCACAATTCAACAAAATGTATCCCAAAGAGTGGTAAAATAAGTTATATATTGATCTTGGGGATTGATGAAAATTCTATTATATCATTAGAAACCATCCATAAAGGATAGTAAAGTATGCCCTACTATCGAATCCACTATCATATCAATATTTGGGAGGGGAAAATCATCCTTTAAAGAGGTCTTGTTCAAATCACAAAAAAATTAGTACACATCCTAATCTTCTTTTCAGCTTTAGCCACAACTACAATGTTTGAAATTCATGGGGAATAATCAATAGGATGAATTAATCCAGCATCCAACAATTTTTCAATTTCAAATTTAACAAGTAATGCCACTTTAGGGTGAATCTTTTGAATCTTTTTCTCCATAGGTTTAGCATCAAGAATATGGACAATTTTATGAGTGACAATCTTAGGATCTACGCCAGGAATATCATAATATATCCAAGAAAAGATCTCAAGAAATTCATGCAACAACTTAGCATATTGTTTTTTCTCTTCTTCGTCAAGACATTTCCCTATCTTGATGATCCTATCTTCAAAACAAGGATCCATATTGATATCAATGGTGTCATTTATTAGGAGATTACTTTGTTGAGGAACATCTCTCAATTGAGGAAATTCTTTAACTATCTCATCCTTATTTCTTTCATTCCCAAAGTAAGCCTCTCCGTTTAAACAATAGGGAAAACTATGATTATGGTGATAACGAAGAAGGTTGTCATAAGCTCCCAAGAATTCAAATAAGGAATCATCGGTAGAAAAAACATCCAAACCAAAGACACAAGAAGGGTCAAAGTCAATATAATTAGGATATTTTAGTGAGAGAGAAGTAGCAATGACATTAACACTAATAGATGGTCTCTTGCAAGCTTTAGTACGCTTGAAAGGATCATAACCAAGCCCAAATGTCATATCATGAAGTTGTTTTCCAAAGGAACTTTAATCCCTTATTCTTGAGCACCACATCCATTTCCGTTATATCCACACCTAGCTAGGATGTGAAAACAAGGACCATAAAGGTTAGTCATTTCCAAAGAAGAAGGAGGATTTTAAAAAAGTGAAGGATCAAAATCTTCTAAACCAGAAACTAAGGGAGATGAAATTTGAGAAGTCACCACAAAGTTATTACTCAAAAGCCTAGATAAAGTAGATTGATTTTTAGGTTCTTCTTCTTTCTTGTTTTTGACCTTAGGTTCTCTAGGGAGAATTTTGTATTCCTGTACAATAATAGGATTGAAATCAAGGGATCCACAATCATCTTCTATAAGAATTTTTTTTAAGAGAGAAAGTATTCTTAATCAAGGAATCAGGTTGAGAAGATTCTTCCTCAATAACTTAGGTCCACTTCAGGAAGCATTGGGGATCGATCTAGATATAGGAGACAGGTGTGATGAACTAGTCACACTAATCAGAGTAGAAGCTTTAGAGGAATTTTCTAAGATAGTTGGGAAAGAATTGATTGAAGAGGATTTACAACTTGATGTTTGCAAAAAAGCCTGAAATTTTATGTCTCCTAACAATGTATATGTTGTTTTGTTGTAAACAAATTTGATTTGCCTATAAAATGTAGAGGGAACAACTTGCATGCTATGAATCCAAGGTCTTCCTAGAAATAATTTTTATGTCAATTCTCCAGGTATAACATGGATAGGAGTAGGTAAAGTAACAAGACCTGCCTTAATAGGCAAGGTGATGATACCTAGTGAAGATTTAGAAATATTGTCAAAGCCAGAGATAGTAAGAGAATCAGGCTTGATAAGAGATGTATCAACATTGATCTTAGGCAACAAATTAACCCTAAAAAAATTAAGACTGGAACCATTATGTACTAATGTTCACCTTATCACACTATCATTTATGATAACCAAAATCATTAAGGGATCATATTGTTTTTGAATTTTACTAGATGGCATATCATCTTGTGTAAACACAATCTAAGCCTTAGGTGATGTAATAGAGTGAATCAAGGAAGCAATATTACTGGATGTCACCATGGGTAGGAAAGTCAATATTTTCAAGGCATCTTGTAGCATTCCATGATGAGTTAAGGAAGTTTGAAGAAAATCCCAAAGGGATATCTTGGAAGGACTAGCTTTAATTTGTTTGACAAGATAATATTCCTTACCAGGGTTTGTGAAATACGATGTTCTTGAGGAAGAATGAGCTGAGGATCGGGTAGAGGATTTGGAACAACTGGAGGAGGGTTAGGTTTCCTATTGTTTCTTGTGTTGTAGGTATGAGTAATTGCATTATAACTCTCCTTATTAAGTTTTCTGGCATAGCTATAAGGACTCTTAGTGGGATTCCTTCCTTGAACCATAATGATGGGCTTGTTTGGAGTGCTAAAGGAATCATGACCATATCCACCTTGAACAGTGAAAAGAGGTTGATTAGGAAGAGGTGAAGCTAGAGAAGGACAAGCACCTTCGACAACAAAAAGAGGTTTTCTATGTTCATTCACATTGATCATGTTGATTAACTATTTAGATGCACTATTCTTATTTGAAAGTTTAGGTAGAGACATAAATTCATCAAGAGCATCATCCAATAAAGCATGGTCATAGTGATTGAAAGGCTTATCTTTGGATTGTAAAGGAGACATAACATCATAAAGGGAATCATCGGAATCAAATATGTTTCTAGATCTGGTGAAGCAGTTGATAGAAATATACCCATGAGAGGGATCATTCAACTTATCCTTCTCATCACCACGAAACAATATAGTATCAAGGTTGATTATTTTTTGGTAAAATGATAGGTTAGAAGGCTTAGGGTTAAAAAACTCATCTACAGCTTCATCTAATTCATCCTTACTAAACACATATTCAACAAAATTGAATACATCATCAAAAGCATGAACTTCTTGCAAATATAAATCTGACATTTTGAAATAAGAATCGTATGATATTTAAACACACAATGCAAGGAACATGAAAGAAACCTATTTTTTTTTTCTTTTTTTTTTTCATTTTCTCTTTTCTCTTTTTTTTTCCTATGTTAAAAGAAAATGAAATAAAATATATCTAGACATAACAGTGCAATGTAAAGCAAATAAAATTGAATTCACGTCAGGTTCACCAAAGATGTGTAGGGGAAAAAGTGAGACTAAGTATGGAAACCCTAATCCCACTCTCATACACACTCATGGAATACGAAAGAGCCTAGGGAGGTAATGTACATCAGCTACTTCTTATGAGAAAGAGAGAGTCATGGATTATCTCTTAGGTTTTGTATTCCTTTGTTGTAAATGAGAGAGAGGAATGATGCAAAATGCAATCCAACCTAGAAAGCAAGTAAGCAAGAAGATCCTAATCTGAGAATGCACATCAAAGAAAAACTAATATATTGTTGAAAGGTATAGATCAGAAGTAAAAATGAGAGGTGCACTTGTGTCTAAAATCTTTGCAGAAATGTCCAAAAATAGGGTGCCACGCCACTATCCTGATTCAAGAATTCTGGAGCTATAATTGACAAGAGGGATTCTGAGACCTGCGAGTTGTTATTCTGCCAAGTCCTGTTGATAGAGGGAAAGAACAGGGCACCATGCTCCTGTCTTAGGCAGGACCTGGGTGCCACATCCCTTTCCTTGATAGGTTTCCTACTCTTCTAATATTTTAGAGTGATGTAGATGCATGTTCTAGACTTGTACCTGCTTCCAGATTCTTGTTTCTCCACCTGCAAGGTAAAAAGGGAAGGTTTGGGGTGGGTATATAGGGTTTTCCCATAGTCAAACCCCCATGTTGGTGATTTCCACCTCCACAGATAGATGATAGTCTACTGAAAATGTGTGTGCAAGAACATTGTGCATATGCAAGATCCTAAGAATGAAAGTAAACAACCTTGAGAAACCCTAAAGAGTAAACCCTAGTTGCTTATAATTGACAATTTAAATGATCTAAATCCATAATTCAAAGTGATCTAAAGCATGAATATTAATCAAAATGAAGCTTATTCAAAGATCTAGAAACAACATGAAACCATACCCAACCCCAAGGGAGATGTACAAGCCAATCGTTAGTTGGTGATCTCCTATTGTTCTTCTATAGCTTCAGCAACCCCCAATTGATAAAATGATGCTTGATGAATTTTTGATGGATGAATGGTGAATGTTGTTGAAGACTTCAAATATATACTCTCTTGCTACAAAGAAGGCTCTAAAACTCCCAAAACCCGCTCTTAGATTCTTAGAAGAAGGCCAACTCAAATGAAGAAAGAGACCTCTTAAGTATGAAACCCTAGATCTTAATTTCATGTTTATGCCAACCTAGGATTTCAATTTCCTGCTGATATTTTGGGGTTAAGCAAATTTATTATATCATAGGATCATGCTCCCAAAACTTTGGGAAAAAAGTCATGGACAATGTAAATTCCCACCATGGTACAACCAACTTTTAACCAAATTTTCAGGGCCATTCGATATGATGATATTAGAGTGGATCCAAAAGTTATAGGTGATTTCAAGATTTTTTGATATGCAAAATCGGTCCTAAATGGTCAAAATAAGACATAATTAGGGTTTATGATTAAATGATTCATTGGAGGAATAATATGGAATGGGGCACACTTAGGGTAAAGGGCCCAACTATGTAATGTGTAAAGTGATGAGACAATACCTTAGATTTAATTAAATTAATTAATTAAATGCTTAGAGAGGAATGAGAAATGCAAGATACAAAACACACTAAGGTCGGTGCTAACCTAAGTGTGAAATTGTACCACCCTAGCAAGGTTGTACACTATATGATATTACAGTTCCAAGTACGAAAGTGTCTTAATGTTTGAAGTTATTGTTCTTTGCACTTGGCCAAAAAACTATGGCATATGTATGGTTTTATTAACTTACAAAAAATTTCCATAAATGTTCCAATAGGTATCTCCTCTTCTACATAATCTAACCTTGTAGATTCCTTTCCAAATTTTGTTCCAAATTTTTTTGTACTTGTAGCTCTTGTAATTTATTATCTTTGTTATGTCATTATCTTCATCTCTCAATGGAAATTTAGCCAACTCTGCACATGTTCTACAAATTCCTTTTATGCAATTATTTGACTATTTGCTTTATCATCCGATTTACCACATAAAATGGATGGTATGAATTGACTTGTCCTTTTAGGAGGAGCTTTTTCATAACCATCACTATCATCTCTAATCTTTTCAAACACTTCATATACACATCAAAGTCGATGTGATAATGATAACAAAAAGTTTCAAAGACTTTGTTTACCTTCACATAATATGGCCTTAACCTTTCAAACATGGTGTTTTAGTAAACAACACATACAATTAATGTTTTATTGTGTCTAGCCAATGTTTTACATAGAGATCATATCGACCAGGACCCATCATTTGCTTGATAACATCTCTATTGTTTGATGAAGGATGAGTATTATCATTGCAAAAACTTGTCACCAAGTTGTTAACAACTTCTTCAATTCTATTAGAATGAAGAGCTCTACACATAATTGCCCAATTCCCTTCTGAGGTAGTATCATCCAAACTCCTCCTTTTCACATCCTTTGATATTGTCCTTCTAGTAAAACCAAACTCAAATGATAGTGAAGAGATTTGTCTTTTTTGACACAAACTTTCATTTACTAAAGATGTCAAAACCACTCTTCTTGAAATGGTCTTATCTACTGTTTGAGATTTTTTACTAATGTTCATGAAATCTTTCTTAACGTTATCAAGAAAATATTTTTTTAACTGTTAAGTTTTCCTATTTTGACTTGTATCTATACCCAACAATTGCAGTGGATCTATTAAGTCTTTACAAGTAAGTACAATTCATAACAATTGAGCTTTCTCTAGTGTAGTATCAAGATTATTGAAATGACACATTATTTATTTTGCACTTTTATTCATTGATCTCCTTTTAGTATGTCTATTTTCTTCACTGAGACATTTCAACTCATTCATATCCATTTCAAGTAAATGATCTAAATTTTTATAAGAAATATTTCTCTTCATCTGTTTAGCTAGATCCACAATATGCTCATCCATACCAGTTGTAGGAGCTAAGGAGCTTGGCCCCTCTCCGTCGACCTCCATTGGTTCAACTTGGGCAAGCTCCTCCCTATGTTATTCAATTATAGTATGTTCTTTAATAGGTTTATTTTCCTGAACTCCCGTATGAGAACTTCCTTCTTCTCAAGCTCGTTCTGCACATAATTTAAGATGCCAGGGAATATTTTTAATGCAATGAAATTCCAAGTATAATTTGAACACAAATTTCTAAGTCATAATAAGAACTACATATTATGTCATAATAGGTGGACTATTATGTCATATTTAAGACCTATTATTGCATAATAGGTCCTAATATCATATGTAATAGGTCTTAATATCTACATACTATAGGTCTTATGGAAACTCTTGACTATAATGTGAAATGTTTTTGCATATGTGGTCATATAATAGAACATATTATCATATAATAGGTTCTATTATGTCATATTTAAGACCTATAATCACATAATAAGTCCTAATATCACATAGTAGGTCTTATTTTTAATTAATATGACTGCGTATGGAAAAACATTTCACATTATACTTGACTCAACTTAAGACCTATATTATGTGATATTAGGACCTACCATGCGATTAAATAGGTCTTAAATATGACATAAGTTAGAACCTATTATGACATAATAGGTCTTATTAATTATGACTTAATATGACCACGTATGAAGAAACATTTCATATTATACTTGACTCCCCTTAAGACTTATATTATGCAAATATTAGGACCTATTACATGTGATATTAGGACCTAAATTATGAGATAATAGGTCATTAATATCACATAAATAATAGGCCCTAATATCTCATAATATAGGTCTTAAGGGGACTCAAGTATATAATGTGAAATAGTTTTGCATACGTGGTCATATTATATCATAATAAGACCTATTATATCATAATAGGTTCTATTATGTCATATATAAGATAGGTTTTATTGCATATAATAGGTCCTAATATCACATAATAGGTCCTAGTATCACATAATATAGGTTTTAACGGGACTCAAGTATATTGTGAAATATTTTTGCATACACTTGAAAGCAAAGTAGACACAATGTTTGTTTGTTTGAAAGTGTTTGATTGTTTTGATCATGTAAGCACAAATCCTAGGGATAGATATGATAATAGTTGTTGAATCTCACCTAGTGGGTTTCCTTGAGCTACACAATTCAGAGTGGATACTTAGGTGCTTGACCCCACTGGCTCCCCTCCACGACACTCACTTTGTAGGGGCAGCCAAGCACCAGTCCCCATGAAAACTCCCCATGGCGAACTTTGTACCTCTACTAAGAACCATATGTGTGTGAGTTGCTCCAGAGGTCCAACCTCTTGCACCAACAAATAGAAGGTTTTTGGGATTCTAACATAAAAAAGGCACTAGTAAGGTCATTCGTTTAGGTGGGTCTAGATGTGACAAGTTAACATTGCTATGCCATTCCAACATGTTAACTTTATAGTGTTTTAAAAGAGTTTGGCTTGAGCTTGTTACCACTTTGGTTCGTTCCCTCTCACTGAGCCTTAAGGGCTACTTGGGAGGCAGGCCCCTTTCTAAGGATAAAACAAAAAGAGCCTATTGCTCAAGACAAAAAAGATGAGTGTGTTAATTTTAGAGAACCAATTGAAGTGTTTGCTAAACTATAAAGACACTTGGTTTCAAAATCTAAATTAGATTATATATTTATGGACTATCTAAATTTTAAAATTATAAATTGTAAATGGGAAATAGAGGGGTCCTAAAGATCTAAATTTAAAATTAAAACCATGATCTATTATAAATGGACTTAAGGGGGGGAGAAAATGTCAATTACACAACAAGCAAGTTAATGGACTTTGAAATGAAAATACAAATATTATTTCAAATTAGAACAAAATTATTTTTAATTAAAACAAGATTATTTTTAATCCTACCATTTCTAATTGATTTAATAAAAATGACATCATTTAGAATCAAATAAGATAAAATTATTATATAAATTAAATTAATTAAATTAAATTAATATTATTTAAAATAATTTTCATAAAAATATAATATAAAAAATATTTAACTAATACTAACAAATAAAAACAATTTTCGGTATGTAATACATATAAAATTCAATAGAAATTAAATTAAAATGCATACTTGCATCATAATATCTTTTCCTTTTTTGTTCTCAATATCTTTGTTCCCTTTCAGGTGAATAATTCCTCAAAGTCTTATTTGTCTTCTCATCTTGTTCCCCATGCTTTTAAAATAACCTTCAAATATCTTCAAATTATAACCCTCAAAATAACTTTCAAATTTTTTCTTTCATTCAAAAATGTCAATTGTTTTGATAATTTGTTGTAAAAAATTGAAAAAAAAATGTATACTTATATGACATAGTAAATTGTTAAAAAAAATAAAAATTCAGGTTGGATGGGGTTTGGGTGAACCTTGACCATTATGAAAGGTCATGTTCATTTGTACCAAGTTGTTATGTGAAATTTCACGCCATTATTTTTCCTAGGAGGTTCGAACAAAGGGGGGTTTCGATCGAACCCCTATTCATATGAACCGCCTTTTTTGAGATCTCTCCCCAAATTCTTTAGAATTTTAAGAAATTTTGGCCTTCAAACCTCTGGTTCAAGGCCCAAATGAAATAATAGTGATAACCCAAAAATATAAGATGGTAGTGCTCAAAGAAAACTTTCCAACGAGTATAATTTTATTACATTGTGAATTTATTATATATTTTTTAAAAAAATTTTATGAAATATTGGTTTTTCACTGAACATTAACTTCTCTATTCAACGCATTGGAAAAAATAGGAACTAATTTTTAAAAAATCTGAAAAATATCTCTACCCTAGGTATTCATGTCTATTTCTAACAAACAAAAAAATTGAATTTCGATATATATATATAGAACAAGTTATGTGTTCAAACCTAAACCTATGTCTGAATTATAACTAGTTAGACTTCAAAACTTAATAAAATGAAAAATATTCAATATATCACTACCAAACCAACAACAAGCCCTGGATATTGATGTTACAAACCAAAATTTGAAAGAATTGAGATTTTATCATTTATAGAAAAAAAGTTATGCATTTTGGGAGGCACATCACTCTTAAAAAATGTAGTTTGCTATAAAATACTACTTTTCGACGAAGATGGAAACATTTTAAAAACAATCTTCAAAAAAATAAAAATAAAAATTATTCAAAATCTAAAGATAAAGTGATACAAATCACTAATTTACATCATCTTCAAATTCTTAATAGTTTAAAAGATAATTGTTGGAAGTTGAAGATTATTTTCAAAATTTTCATCTCAGTGTCAAAAGTGGCAAAAACGTTGAAAACATTATTGTGAGTTCACCATATTCAAACCTCATTTTTCTACTCCTACTTTAGCATGTCCCATCTTAGTTCTCCCCTAGGTCCATTTTGGCTCTTTTACTCTAAATATGATGTCACCCTACTACATGGCTGAGTGGACCCCATCTAGTGATCCTTCCCTCCTATTTGCTACCTTGTTTTCCCTAGTTTGGGAGGACAATGTGCTTGGGGTGTCCCTGTCTAGAATATCGTACCCTAGGTACCATGATCCCCCTTAACAAACCCTAATTTATATAGGACCAAACACTCCCCTTAGGACCAAACACTCCCCTTCCCCAATGGATTTTAGTTCCCATGCCCTAATATCATGTTAGAGGTCAATATCCTCAATTTACCTAGGGAAACCTATATAAAGACATCATATCATTTCATTTTGACATCCATTGTCCACTCCATGATTGAAGCATACATCAATAATTCATCATCCAACATTATCAAGAATTCATCAATGAAGCATTCCACCCCACCATATTCTTCAAGCATCATGGAGCAAATCACATCAAATTTTATACAAGAACATGTTTGTGTTTGAATGTTCTATGTGTTGGCATTTTGGTACTAAGTTGTCATTGATGTTAACCGGCATGATGGAGATCCACATAAGGGTGAGCATAAAGAATGAATATCTATCGGTCTGAAGGATGGTTGCTTGTTTATGATGAAGAGGCAAAATGTTAAAAGATTGTCTCACACCACCAGAGGTGAAGATGAGAAACTGGTACAGGATGCTCTACCAGTTAACAAAAGAAGAACACGAGACTGGCAAAGGGTTTTACTGATATGTGTTTGCTGGATCAACAATGTGTTGGTAAGCCATGTCTTGAGTGAGGTGATTCCATGTGGAGCTGAGGTGGCAAGTGTGTTGTGGTTCGTAAAGCTTCATTGACAGAGTTGCTGAAATAGATAATTGCCATTAATGAAGGAACCACAAATCATGGGATTGCACCTGACTGATTGCTGCTTGGCGAAGAAGAAATGATAGAGGAAGATCAGGGAGTAGTTGGTGCCTGAATCAAGGCAAAGGAAATCTGATTCTGGATGTTTTCATAAAAGAAACTTCTCGAACACTTTATGTGTCATCTGACTTCATGATAGAAGATCTGATACATGATTTCCACTCTGAGAAAAACATGCATTGGATAATAAAAACCATGTGCAGGTGTAGTTTTCAAGGACAGGTGATTGATACAAGAAAGGTGGGAGTGGATTTCATGGAGATTGTGTAAAAAAGAGAAAACCCTAACCACTTAGGTTTTTGAATTGCATTCTAGCAGGAAAATAGATATAAGTAATGAGAGATCCAGACAAGAAAAGTTGTTGATCATGTGAAGATTGTGGAGTGGATAGAAGTGAGAGGGAGCAAGGAGAAAACTTTAGAAGGTGATCTGAGCAAGTTGCATTGTGAGTGAGAAAGTAAACCGATGAGAAGATTCTATCAGAAGTATCATAGTCTAGCAGTTGAGCCTAACCGGGAAGGTGTGGCAGAGCAGGCAACATCCTAGTGTGAAATAGTGTGTTAAAAGACTATGTGTGAAAGGGAGAGAAAGATAACAGAGGTTGAGAAATAGAGACAACAAACTCACAATCGGCAGTGTGAGTTCTAGTGCAGGAGAAAAGACTGTAAACCTGTAGAGAGTTATTTGATTCAAGAGTTGCAGAATTCATTTACAACAAGAAGCCTTAACTATATTCAAATAGTATTTTATAATACATCACCAAGTTGAAGCTTGGTACAGGGGTTGGTGATCCTTGGGTTGGTGCCCAAAATCTTTGTAAGTTTGTGTTTTACCTATGAGGCTAGATTGGAGCAATAGTCTCTAGTAGCTCTTCTCACTGAGGTTTTCCCCATATTGGTGTTTCCTCATAAATCTGGTGTTGTGAGTTTCTTTTGTGTGAATGATCTCATTGGTTTTCTCTCTTGCATTACCGGTATGACTGTTTAGTGGTTAAGTAAATAGTTGATTATCTGAAGTTAGATTGGTAAGAAGAAATATTTAGGAACCACTGATTCACCCCCCTCTTAGAGGTATTATGTGTTCAACAATTGGTATCAGAGAAAAGGTTCCTGGTTATCTCTAAACCCTAGGTAGATTCTGGATCTTGAGCAAAATGGCAAGAAGTGAGTCTGCTTCCTCAAAAGCTCCCATGTTTGATAGATCCAACTATGCTTTCTGGAGTAGAAGAACAAATACCTATATTTCATCTCTTGGATTTAATGTGTGGATGCCAGTAAAGAATGGGCATGTTGTCCCTAATAATCCTCCCTCTGATCCGGATGCAAAAAGGGAGTATGAGAATACTGCAAAGGCAAAATATGTTGGCATTATAACAGACAAGGAGAGATTGTTGGCATTTCAATAAGGATATTTAGAAGGTTGTTGATGATTATGGATATAACTGATCAAGGATGTTTTACTGTCTTAATATTATTATTTTGTCATTGATGTCAAGAAATTGATTTTCTAATTCAGTATGATGTTGCCATATCTTTAGAAGTATGATTTGATGAGTATAAAGATGTCGGTAAAAGACATAGAAAGAATATGATGAATAAGGGGAGGAATAAGTTATTCAATCAGAAACTATTACCGAGTTAGACAATGATGAGATCATGATGTTTAGATTGTTTTGATATCATGCATATGTTATTGATTGTAAGGTTAATACTATACTATGTTACCGAGCAAAGAACCTAGTCGGTAAACCCTAAGGAACCTAGTCGGTAAACCCTAAGGAACCTAGTCGGTAAACCCTAAGGTTATCACTATTGGTTAATGAAGGCAGAATGTCTACCGAGTGAAGTTCAGTATTTACTGAGTTGCAACCAAGTAATAACAGAATGCATTGAATGAATAAAAGCATTATTTAATGAAGGAAGCTGATGAGCTGGCTATGATTAAATGATTGGTATGTCGTGAATGAAGTTTTTTAAAGAATCTATGGCAAAGGAAAATCAGCAGGAAGATCTACAACTTACATTGAACCACAAATACCCTAGCACAAGTTCCAAGAAATGTATGCAAGTTCCAAGGCAGGGTAAAACATTTTCAGATTGAAGGATACATTGAACCTAGTCAAGTTTGAAAGATCTAATGGCTATGATTGATCATGGGAAATATGATCAAAGAGATTAAGCAGTTGGCAAATTGTTTATAAATAAGGAATTGTTGATAAACAATGCATGTAGGCAAATGTATGCATAGGGATTCTACATAGTGATTACCGAGCACATAATCTTGAAGGCTTGTTTGAATAACAGAGTATAGAGCCTAGTAGATTGACAAGATTAGTTCTTTGTCTATATTGTTTTGAGCAAATAAGAATCTGCTTTAGCATTTTAGAAGTGAAGTTGCAGATAGATTTTATTACTGTTATTTTGTGAAAGTGACAGAAAATCTCTTAACTGAGTGGACTTAATAGTCTTATTTGTAAAACCCTCTAGCAAGGTGACATTCTAATTGAGTGTTTGAAATCCTTTAACAAGCTCACTTCTAACAAGGTGAAGATCCTAACAGATCCGAGGGAAATCCCTTAACCGGGTCACATCTAGCAATGTGTTTGTAATCTTTAACAGGATTTGCTTTTAACCGAGCATACTCTAGAAGATTATATTTCTTAGTGGGTCCAAAATCCCACAGTGGTTTTTCCCCATTTGGGTTTCCATGTTAAATCTAGTGTTATAAGGATTATGATGTTTATATGCTTTTGAGCTTGCATGTTTAAATAGTTTTGGTTATATTACTAAAGTATATGTTACTGAGGTTGAATCTGATGTTTTTATGAAAGATTAAAGTTGTATGATTCACCCCCCCTCTCATCTTATTAGCTTGGCATCTGTACTTAACATTAAGTATCAGAACTATCAAAACATGCCATCTTGAGTGGACTATCCGATAATGAATTTGTCAAAGTCATGCACTGTGTTTCAAAAAAGGAGACATGGGACAAATTGCAGAGGTTGTTTGAGGGAGATACAAAGGTCAAGGAAGCCAAGCTACAAACACTATGGAGCCAACTTGAAAGCATCAAAATGAAAGATGATGAAAAGATTGTAGACTATCTTCACAGATTTGATGAAACTGTGAATACTATTAGAGGACTTGGAGAAGAGATTGCAGATGAGATTTTGGTCAAAAAGATACTTAGATCTCTCACTCCCAAATATGATACTAAGGCATCAGGCATAGAAGAAGCCAAGGATCTGAAGACTTACAATGGATGAACTATTTGGTTCCCTGACAGCCTATGAGATGAGAACATTCAGTGAGACTTCCTCAAAGAAAGAAGTAGCTTTCAACATTACCAAAAAGGGCAAAAAAGTTGTTACTCATAAAGAATCCAGTGAAGACTTTGATGCTGAAGTAGAAAAATTTTTCAGGAAGCTCAAAAGAGGATCCAACCGGTACAAAGGAAAGCTACCACTTAAATTCTTTAACTGTGGGAAGGTAAGACACTTCGCAACAAATTTTCCTCACAAAGAAACCAATGGAGATGAGTCAAGAGAGTTTAGAAGATCTGTTGGCAAAGATAGAGAAAGGAATGACTACCGAAAGGGAAGAAGAGGCTACCAAAACCTAAACAGCCTATATACCATTGAGGATGACACAACAGATGATGAAGATACATCAAAAGATGATGACCATGATAACGACAGAAAAGTAAATCTTTTCATGGCACTTGATAGACCCACTGATGAAGATGAGGAAGAAGAGGATATTGAGGCTGAAGTGGATTTGGAGAGTGAACTTATCAGTGCACTTGAAGAATTCTTGAAGTAGTCTCTTGAAGAGTCCTGTCAAATTATATCTAACTTGAAGCTGCAACTGGAAGAAACTAAGAGCATCGGTGAAGCTACAACCCTTGATCTGACAAAGAAAGAAAAGGACCATCAAGAGTTGGAAGTAGAAATAATAAAGCTCAGAAAGGAGCTTGAAGAAAGAAAGGAAGAAATAAAAATAAGAAGTAAGTATGAAGGCAGGACTGAGGCTTTGGATAAGATGTTGAGCAAACAAAAGCAATCCAAAGACATCGATGGCTTAGGCTTTGAAGTTGGTCAAGGTTCAACCCACAAAGGTAAATCTAACAAAGAGATAATGTTCACTTCTTCAATTGAAGGTGTAGAAAAGAAGACATTCACTATAAACAAGGATACCGACAAAAAGACATATGCAGATGCTGTTGGAAATCAACATCCAAACTGGTATGCAGAAATGAAGCAGAGGCCACAATTCATGCATAAATATGTAGACCCAAAGAGGAATACCAGAATTGACTGAGAAGGATTCACTAGATTCAACAACATGAATGGAATACCCCCAATGAGGTAGTTCCATTCAGGACCAAGATAACCCAGCTGGTTTGTATCAAACTTTCATGGTTATTGTTACAGGTGAAATAAATTTGGGAACAAAATAGCTGACTGTAGATTAAACAATAAGCCTTCTATGAATTATGAAACTAAAAAATTATTTAATGCACTATGGGATATGAATGTTGTCTTCTATCAGTGCAATGGATATGGACATAAGAGTTTTGATTGTAGGAAGAACAAACTAGTACCCTACAATAATTTTAAGGATGTTCCCTTTAATGAAATTATTAAATACTATAACTATCAAGAATTTGGACATATAGCAAATTTATTCAAAAACAAGAAGATCAAGCAAATGAAGAAAAAACCAGATCATGAACTAGTAATTGAACCTGAGCTGAATATAGCAGCTGACAAGAAGAAGGAAATCAAACCTGTTTGGGTTGAGAAAAAAAAGGAAAAGGCGGAATTAAGTCTCATAGTGCAGACTACCTTGCATGCTGAAAGGAAAAATATATGGGTGGTAGATAGTGGTTGCTCAAACCATATGACTGGTGACAAAAGGAAATTCATTAACCTTGAAGATTGGAATGGTGGATCGGTAAGGCTTGGAGACAATTACTCCATCAAAATAAAGGGAAAAGGAACACTAAGCATTGATGGAAAAATGAAGACACATGATGTATATTATGTGGACGGCCTCAAACATAATCTGCTGAGTGTGAGTCAGATGTGTGAAAAAGGTTTCAAATTCACCTTGGACTCAACCGGTTGCCAGATAAAGAAAGACAATACCGTTAAAGTTGTGGCAGAAGGAAAGAGAACTGATGGAAATGTTTATAATCTAAAGGAATGCTATGAGTCCCAATGTATGTTAGGACAAGTAGATGAAATTTGGTTGTGGCACATAAGATTAGGCCAGACAAATTTTGATAACCTAGTTGTAGTAAGAAAAACAAGGTGTGTGAGGAATATTCCACTCATCATCAAACCGGTAAACACATTTTGTGATGAATGTGTAAAAGGTAAGCAAACAAAAGTGAGTTTCAGAACAAAGGAGCAGAACACCTCAAGGCCACTTGAAATTGTGCATACAGATGTGTGTGGTCCAACTAGAACAAGAGCACTTTTTCGTGAAAGATACTTTATGCTCTTCATTGATGACTACTCAAGGATGAGATGGGTCACCTTTTTGCAAGATAAATCACAAGCATTTGAAAGATTCAAGATCTTTCAGAAGATGGTGGAAAAGGAAAGTGGGTAAAAATTAAAATGCCTAAGATCAAAAAGGGGTGGAGAGTTCACATCAAATGAATTTGAAGATTATTGTGAAAAACATTGAATTAGAAGGCAATACTCTGCTCCTAGAACACTAGAGAAAAATGGTGTGGTAGAAAGGAAGAACAGGATAGTCAAGGAGATGGCTAGAACCATGTTGAATGAGGCCAGTCTGCTAGATACTTATTGGAAGGAAGCTATGCACACTATTGCATACACTTTGAATCGAGTTCAATTAAGAACAAATAGCATGATGACACCTTATGAGTTATGGTATGACCGGAAGCCATCAGTTAAATATTTCAAACTATTTGGAAGCAAGTGCTTCATTAAGAAAGATATGGATGGTTTGGGAAGTTTTGACTCTAGGAGTGATGAAGGGATCTTCCTCGGTTACTCATCTAACAACAAAGCCTACAAATGGTACAATAAAAGACTAAGAAGAATTATTGAAAGTGTGCATGTAAGAGTTGATGAGGATATACAAAAAGAATGTCGACCAAACTTTAACTGGTATGATGACTCCAGTGATGAACATGATGAATTTTGGTCTGACACTGAACCAGAGGTAGTATCTAAGAAGGGTCCCAATTGGTATGTACAGTTGAATCACCCGGAAGAGAAAATTCTAGGAAATAAGAGTGATGGTATGCAGACTAGAAGAAGACTTTCTTGGAATGATGAACAAGTCAACCTATGCCTCATGACTGAAGTTGAACCCAAAATTTTTGTTGAGGCTAGAAAGATACAAGAATGGATGGATGCCATGGAAGAAGAACTACACCAGATTGAGAAGAACAAGACTTGGGAATTAGTCCCTAGACCAGAAGACAAGAATATCATTGGCACAAAGTGGGTCTACTAGAACAAGATGAATGAATAAGGTAAGATTGTGAGGCACAAATATAGACTAGTGTGCAAAGGATACTTTTAGGTAGAGGGGATTGACTTTGAAGAAACATTTGCACCGGTGGCTAGATTAGAAGTAATTAGGATGTTTTTAGCTTACTCTTCCTTCAAGCGCTATAAAGTATACCAAATGGATGTAAAATCTGCCTTTCTAAATGGAAATTTGGAAGAAGTATACATGGAGCAACCAGAAGGATTTCTGATGCATGATGATGTGACATTTGTGTGTTGGTTAAAAACGTATCTGTATGGTTTAAAGAAATCCCCTAGAGCATGGCACTCAAGATTAGATTTGTATCTAAAGGAGAAGGAATTCAAAAAGGGAAGTGCTGATAGTAATTTGTACATAAGGAAAGATGGGAATCACATGATTATTATGGTTGTGTATGTAGATGACATCATCTTTGGCGGCAACAAGGATACTCTCTAAAAAGATTTAGTTGATCAGATGTAGTCAGAATTTGAGATGTCAATGCTTGGTTAATTGACTTACTTCCTTGGCTTGAAAATACTATAGAAAGATAAAGGAAACTTTATCTCACAAGTTAAGTATGCAAAGGAGATGCTGAAGAAATTCCAACTGGAAGATTGCAAACCAATAAGTACTCACATGGTGACCAACAACAAATTGAGTAACAATGATGAGTCACCAGTAGTGGATCTGACTCTATACAAATCCATGATAGGAAGTCTACTGTATCTAACTGCTTCAAGACCAGATATAGTTTAGGCAGTATGCATGGTAGCCAGATTCCAAGTTGCACCAAAGCAATCACACATAAATGTTGTTGGTAGAATTTTTAGGTGCCTACAAGGAACTCTCAGCTATGGTTTGTCGTATCCTAAATAGGGAGATTTTATTGTGGAAGCATACACTAATGTTGATTGGGCAGGATTCATTGATGATAGAAAGAGCACAAGCAGCAATGCATTCTTTCTAGGTGACCGCTTGGTCTCTTGGCATAGTAAGAAGAAGGATTCAGTCTCCTTATCTATTGCTGAAGTTGAGTACATTGTTGTTGCTACATGCTACTCTTAGGTGCTTTGGATGAAGCAGACTCTAAAAGATATATAGGTGGACATCATTGAACCTATTCTCATCCGATGTGAAAATTCGAGTGCAATCAACATAACAAAGAATCCGGTCATGCATTCCAGAACAAAACATATTGCTATCAAATATCACTTTCTTGGAGAGAAGGTTGAAGGGCAGGAGGTAAGGATGGACTATGTTCCTACTGGTGAACAAGTAGCAGACATTTTCACCAAACCGCTACTTGTAAGCACATTTGAATACCTCTCACACAAGTTGGTATTTGTGTCATTTTCCTAGGAAGATTTTATGTCACTTAGGGCGAGTTTGGTATGGGTCAAAGGAGGAGTGCGCAAGTACCCTTTCTCATTGTGTCAAAGGGGGAGAAATATATCGGTATAAAATGGATGTGAGAAGTTGACATCAATGCCAAAGGGGGAGATTGTTGGCACTTTGGCAGTAAGTTGTCATTGATGTCAACTGGCATGATGGAGATCCACATAAGGGTGAGCATAAAGAATGAAGGTCTACCGGTCTGAAGGATGGTTTCTTTAATATGATGAAGAGGCAAAATGTTAAAATATTGTCTCACACCACCAGAAATGAAGATGAGAAACTATTATAGGATTCTCTACCAGTTAACAGAAGAAGAAAACTCTACTAGCAAAGGGTTTTACCGATATGTGTTTGCCGGATGAACTTCGTGTTGGTAGGCCATGTCTTGATCGAGGTGATGCCATGTGGAGCTGAGGTGGCAAGTGTGTTGTGGTTGGTGAAGCTTCATCAATAGGGTTGATGAAATAGATAATCACCATTAGTGGAGTAACCACAAATCATGGGATTGCATCTGACTGATTTTGGCTCGAGGAAGAAGAAATGACAGAGGAAGATTAGGGAGTAGTTAGAGCCTGAATCAAGAAAAATGAAATCTCATTCAGGACGTTCTCATAAAAGAAATTTTTGAAACACTTTATGTGTCATCTGACTTCATGACAGAAGATCTGATATGTGATTTCTACTCCAAGAAAAACATGCATTGGATAATGAAAACCGTGTGCAGGTGCATTCTTCAAGGACAGGTGATTGATCCAAGAAAGGAGGGATTGGATCTCACAAAGATTATGTCAAAAAGAGAAAACCCTAACCACTTAGGTTTTTGAATTTCATTCTGGCAAGAAAATAGATATAAGTAATGAGAGCTCCAGACAGGAAAATTTGTTGATGCTATGAAGATTGTGGAGTGGAGAGAAGTGAGAGGGAGCAAGGAGAAAACTTTAGAAGGTAATTTGAGTAAGTTGCATTGTGAGTGAACAAGCGAACCAGTGAGAGGATTCTACCAGAAGTATCATAGTCTAGCAGTTGATCCTAGCCAGGAAGGTGTGGCAGAGAAGGCAACATACTAGTGTGAAACAGTGTGTTGAAAGACTATGTGTGAAAGGGAGAGAAAGATAATAGAGGTTGAGAAATAGAGACAGCGAACTCACAATCGACAGTGTGAGTTCTAGTGGAGGAGAAAAGACTCTAAACTAGCAGAGAGTTATTTGACTCAAGAGTTGCAAAATTCATTAGCAACAAGAAGCCTTAATTGTATTTAAATAGTATTTCATTATACATCACCAAGTTGAAGCTTAGTGCAGGGGTTGGTGCCGAAAATATTTGTAAGTTTGTGTTTTACCTATGAGGCTAGATTAGAGCAGTAGTCTCCAGCAACTCTTCTCACTGAGGTTTCTCCCATACTGGGTTTTCGTCGTAAATATGGTGTTGTGAGTCTCTTTTGTGTGAATCATCTTATTGGTTTTCTCTCTTGCATTACTGGTATGACTATTTAGTGGTTAAGTAAATAGTTGATTGTCTAAAGTTATATCGATAAGAAGAAATATTTAGAAACCACTGATTCACCCCCCTCTCAATGGTATTATGTGTTCAACACTATGTGTTGTCATGTTATTGTATCAACATTTGTGATCACATCTGAAGAGCATTGCATCGTTATTATTCTATCAATCATTTTAAATCTAAGGTATTTTGATGTTGCATTTACTTTAGTATTTCAATTATAATTTTTATTCAATTCCTAAACTAGGGTTTGAACTAAGGCAAACCCCCATCAACAGTCCTATTTATTTTTGAGTCTAGGGAATTGATTCAGGAGCTACGAGTGAGGAATTTGGTAGAGTAGATGATAAAAATTTCATACTCAACTTTTGAAGGTGAAAAAAGAGAAGGACCATGATGATCAAATCCCCTCAATCCTAATAATTTATGATGATGTTCTGATAGTAGATTTTGTGCATCATCTTAATTGACAAAACATCTTGTCTCTTTGCCCCTGATATTTGGAGAATGAAGGTGACCTGTTCCCCTCAATCCTAAAAATTCTTCCTAAACTTTCTATCACAATTTCAAATATATTTACCAACCTCAAATCTAGGTTTACATCTCTGCATGATATCTGCAACATTTGGTCACTATTATTTTATATCAGTTTCTCATTCTTTGTCCTAGATCTAGCATTACAATTAAATTCTAATTACGATTCAATTTCAATTCTAACTAGGGAAAGATTAACTTGATTTGAATTCAATCCTTGTAGGAATAGATCAATCAAATTCCCTTGTTAATATCTGGTGGTCTTAAGAAAAATTCGTGGCTTTTTAAATCTGAGTGGTGAAGTCCTAGTTTCAACACCTTACAAGTGACACACAAACAAACACATAGACAATATATTTCTACCATATCTTATGCAAAATACAACCTCCATGGATGGGTACCTATATTTCTCATCCCATGGATACACAATGTGAGTACTAGTTATTCACAACACTCAACATAAACACTGGTACTAGATGTTCACATTCAAGGTGAGTACTATAATAGTTACAATATCATTACTAAGCAAGGAACTTCATTACTTTTCATATGTTCATATGAAAAATTAGTACCACATTTCCAAATGTAATTATTCAGAACATCCACTATATTTCTCTTTCAACGATAACATTAAATATCATCTTAGTCCATCTTTTAACAATTTCACTTTCTCAACATAACACAAAGTTGGTTACCAAAGCCATTCCCACTATCAATTTCACTTTCACTTTTACGTGGAATTACACTAATTTATAACATACACATGTAAAACTTCTTGGCATTATGTGAACCAGAATGAAGACATAATGATATTGTATGTTGTCATTGATGTCAATATGAGACATGGTGTGAACCGGCACATGTGATAGGTCAAAAGTGAGAGGAACCGGCATATGTATGAACCCGTTTATATGCCAAAGTGAAGTGGTATATTTGTTCAAGGTGAACTGGCATCTAGTTATAGGAACTGGCACATGGAAGCATTGTATGACTACCGGTTGGTAGGTAGCTTCCACTTTAGGATTTCCGGTTGGAGTACCTCAAGTCTGTGTGACTCAATCGGTGATCTTCGTGTGATGAGTTAGCAATATAATGGAGGATAGATCGTGTTTCCATGTAAGCTCTATGCACGTGAAGGATCTTGCATGAAGAAGACTATTCCTATCTACCTCAAGAATGAGCGAAGTCTATTAAACGGTGATAACGTGTGATGGGTTATCAACCGCCAAGAAATCAGTGGATAATGGATGATGGAGAATGTCTTGAGATCGATTCAAGATTGTTGCATTTAATGCAATATGATTCAATGGTCAGGATCGAACCGCTTGAATTGCTTAACCTAACAGGTTTAGCGTTTATGGTTTTTGCTACCGACCTGTATGTTTCCTATAAGGTCAAGGTTGTGTTTCTTTCTAAGGTTGTTGGAAAAAGTTGTGTGTGTGTGTATCCTAGGGAAGTGATACGTGATTCTTGCCAGACAAAAGGAGAGAAGACATACTTGCAAAGTGAATGTGCAGAAGGTGAAGAGGAGCCAAAACGGATCTGCATTAGCATTGAGTACTCTTACCAGATCATTGTTATTCCTGTTGATCTCTAACCACTTCAACAATTGTAAAATCTCCTAACAAGGTAGCCTTAACTAGCTTGTTGCAAAATCCCCTAACAGGGAGGTCTTAATAGGCTTGATTCAAATCCCTTAACTGGGTAACTTGAGGTTAATGAGTTTTGAGAAGCTATAGAGCTTTGGAGATCATTTAGCTATAGAGTTCTTGAAATCCTCTAACAAGGTGACCCTACCGGTTTTAACCCTTAATCGGGTATTATTGCTATCCCTTAACCAGGTGATCCCTAATAGGATCGGTTCCTAGTAGAACCTATTGTAATGTCTTTAACTGGACAAGGATCCTAACAGAGTAGACTTCAAAAGAGTTCAAAAGCAACTTGTGGGTATTCATCCCCACAGTGGTTTTTTCGAGTTGGGTTTCCACATGAAAAATATGTGTGTCATGTGTGACACTTCTATCTTGTGATGCTTTGTTATTACCTATTGAGCACATGATGGTTCTGTGTTTTATGCCTATCTATAAAACATGCTGAACCAATTGTTGTGAAGATCAGATAATAGTTTACCTATTCATGCATGAGGGTGTAATGGTGTTGTAGTATTGAGCTAAGAGGAAAGCTTAGTGAGTGACTGGTTTATGATTGTTTTAGTAGTTCTGGGTCTTACCGGTTGCACTCTGCTTCAGCTAATATCATTGCTTGTAGTCATTTGGAGTATTTGCTGTCTAACCGGTTTTGGACTATATTTGTGTTTGTACTGATTCACCCCCCCTCCTCTTAGTACTGGTTTGGTACTAGTGGTTCATCATTGAGTTATCAATTGGTATCAAAGCACCTCCAGGTCCTCTGTGTTGTAAGTTTAACCGCTTGAGGATAAGATCCTAGTCAAATGATGAAGAGGGAAGGTCCAAAGTTTAACAGGGAAAATTTTGGTATATGGAAAGACAGGATGAAGATATTCATCAAAATCATGGGTGTTCAACACTGGAGTTATGTTAAAAAAGAATATGTTGTTCATACCGGTACTCTCACCGATGACCAAAAGAGAGAGATACAAGAAAATGGGCAAGTCATGGAAGCCCTCATTAGTAGTTTATCTGACATTGAATTTATTGATGTTCAGGACAAGGCAAATCCCAAAGAGGTATGGAAGGCTCTTGAAAATATCTATGGTGGTGATTAGCATATAAAATAGGCTAAGGAAGAAAGCCTGAGAGGGAAGTTTGAAGACATGTGGATGGTTGAAGGAGAGACCATTCAACAGTATGCAATAAGAATCAAAACGGTTGTTGGAGAAATCAAGAGTGCAGGTGGAAAAATAGAAGATTCCACTATGGTAAGTAAAGTCCTGAGATCCCTGTTGTCGGTCTATGCAATAAGGGTCACTGCTATTCAGGAGCTGAGATCAATAGACAAGTCTAAGGTGTCCTTGGACTCCATCATAGCCAAGTTGATAGCCTATGAGCTGAATAGTTTTGATGGCAGTGTTCAAAAGACAGAATCAACATTTAGAGCCTCTGCTATACCAACCAGAAAAGGAAAAGAGGCTAGCACTAGTGGGGAACCTAATCAGAATAGAGAAATGAATGATGAAGAGTTTTCGATGGAATTTGAAGCTCTTCTTGCCAGGAGATTTCCAAAAGGAACTGGTAAATACAAAGGTAAGCTCCCTTTGAGATGTTTTTCCTGTAACCGGAATGGACATATTGCTATGAATTGTCCTAATAGCGACAACAAGGATAAACCGGAAAGGTTCAATAAATTCAAAGGAGGAAACCAAAGAAACTATTTTGTGGCAGTTGATGAAGGTGTCACAGATGAGGAATCAGAAGATGAAGAGAATGAAGACATTGTATTTGTTGCTATAAAGGAAGATGTGGCAGACAAGAAGGTTCTTGTCTCCCGGTTTGATAATTCAAATGAGTGGATCATTGACAGTGGCTGTTCTCACCATATGACTGGTGACCGGAGCAAGTTTCTATCCTTAGAGGAGTATGATGGTGTTGTGGTCCATTTTGGCAATGATGCACCATGCATGGTCAAAGGTAGAGGGTCCATCTCTTTGAATGGAAAGAGTAGTGCTGACAATGTGTACTGGGTTGATGGTCTTAGACACAACCTTCTAAGTGTTGCCCAGCTAAATGACAGTGGCCTCACTCTGTAATTCAAGAATGGAGTTTGCAGAATCAAAGGAAAAGATGGTAAATTGGTGGCCACCGGCATGCAGACCAAAGGTAACCTATTTCATCTGAATGCAAATATAAGTACATGTCTTATGGCTAAGCTTGATGATAGCTGGATATAGCATAGGAGACTCTGCCATGTAAACTCTGATAACATTGTAAAAGCTAGTAAGATCAAGGTAGTTAGAGGGTTGATGGTGCTAAACAAACTGGATAATACCTTGTGTAGAGAATGTCAACTGGGGAAAATGTCTTCCTCAAGTTTTAAAGGTAAATCTTTCACTGCTGACAACTTGCTTGATCTTGTACATACTGATTTGTGTGGTCCTATGACAAGTAGAAGTGTGCAGGGTGATAGGTACTTAATGATCCTCACTAATGACTGCTCAAGAATGATGTGGGTCAAATTCTTGAAAGACAAGTCTAAAGCTTTTGGGAAATTCAAAGCTTTCAGAGCATTAGTGGAGAAGGAAAGTGGTAAAAGGATCAAATGTCTCAGAACTAATCAAGGAGGGGAATTCACTTCTAGTGAATTCAACAAGTATTGTGAAGAATTTGGCATCAAGAGACAGCTGTCTGCCCCCCAGACTCCATAGAAGAATGGCCTAGCAGAGACGAATAACTGGATGGTGGTTGAAGCAGCTAGAACTATGTTTATTCAAGGAAAGGTAGCTCACACCTTTTGGAGAGAAGCGGTGAGCACTGCAGTCTACACTATGAACTGGGTACTCATCAAAAAGGGTAAGGACAAAACTCCTTATGAGTATTTGACTGGTAAGACACCTATGGTCAGCTACTTTAAGGTAGACACCTATGGTTAGCTACTTTAAGGTATTTGGTAGCAAATGTTACATCAAGAGGAGTGAATATCAGGGAAAATTTGAAGCTAAATGTGATGAGGGAATATTTCTAGGATCTTCCACCAAGACTAAAGCTTTCAAGTGCTACAACAATAGGACTCAGAGAATTATGGAAAACATCAATGTAAGAGTTGATGAATCCTCTAAGAAGACTGAGGAAACCAACAGTGAGCAAGTTCCATAGTGAGCAAGCTGTAAATGAACCAGTTGCAACCTTCTAGGAACCGGTTGTTAGCCAACCAAGTACCAGTAACAGTGTCCTTGAACTGGTGAATGCTGATACTGATGAAGATGAGGATGAAGAAGAAAAGCAAGAAGAACCAGTTAAAACCATTCCTTGGTATGTCAAGTTGAATCATGATCCTAAGCAGATGATAGGTGATAAGGATGCAAGAATCCTTACAAGAAGAAAGATCAGAGAAAACTCATGTATAATCTTTGAATTTGAGCCTAAATCATTCAAAGAGGCTCATAAAGATGAAGACTGGATCAAGGCAATGGAAGAGGAACTTGATCAGATAGAGAAAAATTATACATGGTCCTTGGTACCCACACCAGATCATAAAAATGTCATTGGCACCAAATGGGTGTTCAGAAATAAGTTGAATAAGGATGGCACAATGATTAGGAATAAAGCCAGATTGGTATGCAAAGGATATGCTCAAGAAGAAAGAGAAGACTATGGAGAAACCTTTGCTCCTATAGCCAGATTGGAAGGAGTTCATATGCTTCTTGCATATGCAACTTTTAAAAGGTTCAAATTATATTAAATGGATGTAAAATCTACATTCCTAAATGGTGTACTTGAAGAGGAGGTATATATAGAGCAACCAGATGGGTTTTCCCTATCTGAAGATAGTGATATGGTGTGCAGGCTGCATAAAGCTTTATATGGTCTAAAGCAGGCAACTAGGGCATGGTATGAGCGCCTACATTCCCATCTTCTGAAGATTGGATTTGAGAGAACAAGTGAAGATAGCAATATCTACTTGAAGTCTGAAGGAGATCAGATCCTGATCTGTGAGGTTTTTGTTGATAACATCATCTTTGGTGGAGATGACAAGATGAGTCATGAGTTTGCTGATGAGATGAAGAAAGAGTTTGAGATGTCACTCATAGGAGAGATTAAGTTCTTCATTGGACTACATATCTAGCAGATGAAAGATGGAATCTTCATCACTTAGTCTAAATATGTCAAAGAGGTGTTGAAGATTTTTGGAATGGAAGATAGAAAACCGGTTGGTGCACTGATGGTGACCGGTTGCAAATTGACAAAAGAGGATGATTCTGCACTAGTTGATGAAAAGGAATACCGATCAATTATTGGTAAGTTGCATTATGTAGTGCATAGCAGACCGGATATTGCACATGCAGTTGGCATTACTGCAAGGTTCTAGAAAAGTCCAAGAGAATTGCACTTGGTTGTAGTCAAGCAGATTCTTAGGTATCTAAAGGGAACCATTGACTATGGATTGTGGTACCCATACAGCAATGATTTCAATTTGAAAGTGTTCACAGATGCTGATTGGGTAGGTAATGTGGATGACCGGAAAAGAACAACTGGTGGTGCATTCTTTCTCGGTGGTAGACTGGTCTCATGGATGAGTAAAAAGAAGAGTTGTATCTCTCAGTCTATAGTGGAAGTGGAGTATGTTGCAACCTTCATGAACTGCACTCAGACAATCTAGATGAAGCACGTATTGGAAGGCTCCAAGATCCCTGTATCTGAACCGGTAAGCATATTCTGTGATAACACAAGTGCTATAAATATATAAAAGAATCCGGTTTTACATTCTAGAACCAAGCATTTTGAGCTTAAGTATCATTTCTTGAGGGAAAAGGTTCAAAATAAGGAGATTGCACTCGAACATGTTTCCAGTAAGGAGTAGTTAGCAGACATATTCACCAAGCCTCTCCCAAAGACAACATTTGTGCATTTGAGAGGTGAATTAGGGTTATTGCCCCTTAAAGAGGTGAAATAAAAGTAATTGTTCCACATCAGTCAGGTATTGGAAAGACAAATTTTTGGTTGATTTATCTGTTGAAGGATGCTACTCCTCAGGGGAGCAGCATGGTGGAACAAAGATGCTTGTACCTCCACTTTGGCATTGTTGTCAAAGGGGGAGAAGGAGTGAAGTGAAAAGATATCTACAACAAATGGGGAGAAGATGTGAAGCAGAGAAGATATCTTTTGTGTATTACCATCAATGCCAAAGGGGGAGATTGTTGGCATTATGTGAACTGGCATGAAGACATAATGATATTGTATGTTGTCATTGATGTCAATATGACACATGGTGTGAACCTGCACATGTGATAGGTGAAAAGAGAGAGGAACCGACATCTGCATGAACTAGTTTATATGCCAAAGTGAAGTGGTATATTTGTTCAAGGTGAACCGGCATGTAGTTATGGGAACGGGCACATGGAAGCATTGTATGACTACTGATTGGTAGGTAGCTTCCACTTCAGGATTTCTGGTTGGAGTACCTCAAGTCTGTGTGACTCAATCAGTGATCTTCGTGTGATGAGTTAGCAGTATAATGGAGGACAGATCATGTTGCCATGTAAGCTCTGTGTGCGTGAAGGATCTTGCATGAAGAAGACTATTCCTATCTACCTTAGGAATGAGAGAAGTCTGTCAAATGGTGATAACGCGTGATGGGTTATCAGCTGCCAAGAAATCGGTGGATAATGGACGATGGAGAATGTCTTGAGATCAATTCAAGATTATTTCATTTAATGTAGTATGATTCAACAGTCAGGATCGAACCACTTGAATTGCTTAACCTAACAGGTTTAGGGTTTAGGGTTTTTACTACCGACCTGTATGTTTCCTATAAGGTCGATGTTGTGTTTCTTTCTAAGGTTGTTGGAAAAAGTTGTGTGTGTGTATCCTAGGGAAGTGATACGTGATTCTTGCTAGACCAAAAGAGAGAAGAGATACCTACAAAGTGAATGTGCAGAAGGTGAAGAGGAGCCAAAATAGATCTGCATTAGCATTGAGTGTTGTTACCAGATCATTGTAATTCCTATTGATCTCTAACCACTTCAACAGTTGTAAAATCCCCTAACAGGGTAGCCTTAACTGGCTTGTTGCAAAATCCCCTAACAGGGTGGTCTTAACAGGCTTGATTCAAATCCCTTAACCGGGTAACTTGAGGTTAATGAGTTCTGAGAAGCTATAGAGCTCTGGAGATCCTTTAGCTATTGAGTTCTTGAAATCCTCTAACAAGGTGACCTTACCAGGTTTAACCCTTAATCGGGTATTATTGCTATCCCTTAACCGGGTGATCCCTAACAGGATTGGTTCCTAGCAGAATCTATTGTAATGTCTTTAACCGGACAGGGCTCCTAACAGAGCAGACTTCAAAAGAGTTCAAAAGCAACTTGTGGGTATTCATCCCCACTGTGGTTTTTCCCAGTTGGGTTTCCACATGAAAAATATGTGTGTCATGTGTGATGCTTCTATCTTGTGATGCTTTGTTATTACCTATTGAGCACATGATGGTTTTGTGTTTTATGCCTGTCCATAAAACATGCTAAACCAACTATTGTGAAGATCAGATAATAGTTTACCTGTTCATGCATGAGGGTGTAATGGTGTTGTAGTATTGAGCTAAGAGGAAAGCTTAGTGAGTGACCGGTTTATGATTGTTTTTTCAGTTTTGGGTCTTACCGGTTGCACTCTGCTTCAACTAATATCAATGCTTGTAGTCATTTGGAGTATTTGTTGTCCAACCAGTTTTGGACTGTATTTTTGTTTATACTGATTCACCCCCCCCCTCTCAGTACCGGTTTGGTACTAGTGGTTCATCATTGAGTTATCAAAACTTATCTTCTTCTAGTATATAATATCATAACATTTATCAAGACATAATGATTCTATTAGCTTTGAAAGTCCATCAATCAAGCAGGCATTATCTAAAATTCTTGTCAATGAGATGTCATTAAATTAACACACATTTCTATATCCTAATTGAGGGAAGACATTTAACCCCTACTTCACATATTCAGTTGATCACAAGACATTCATCTTTTATCTAATAACATAGACAACTTTTACCAAATCAAGAACTTTCAAATTTCCAATTCAAGCAAGGATATGTAAGGATTGTTTTAACTTCATATACACAACCTTTAACATTGAATGCATCAATCCTACCATACTTATATAAAAAAAATTATTTCATCAAGTCATACTAATTCAATCTTTTGTGAGATCTCCTAATAATACTAATGTAATTAACATTCTACTAGCTTATTCATTTAGCTATAGTGATGAGTTAATTTTGGGGACTTGGTTCCTTTACCCAAATATTATCTATATTCAAACATTATTTTCTTACATGTAGAGTCGTCCATCAAGAAGAAGTACTCAATAGATACAAGTTGCACTACTTTTCCCTTTATCCTAAATCACACCTCAAGAAAGAGATATTTTTTTAATTCACTCCTCAAGCCATGCATACTAGACAAGGTTCATTACATAAATATCCAATCCATATTAAGTAAAATTCAAACAAATGTTTTACACAAATCAGTACATTCCATTAATCACGATGGAAAATATTTATTATTTCAATATAATGAGGCATGAGAATATGAATATATCATAAACAACATCCAGTTTGTGCATGGGATAATTCATTTATTCAATCACTATGTTTTGCATCCATTACACACTAAGAATCACAAAAGAGATATAGTATAAGGAAGGAATACACATGGGGCTATGTGATTTTCTCATGTATCATATTTATTGACCATATGATTAAATCTTACATGACTCTATAGAGGGCTTCTCTCTATTAGTCCATATATGCATTACACTTCATAATGACAAGGTATCATTAGCATTAAATTTTCATAATTTAGTTGCTTCTTCTTTGCAGGCTTGAAACACGCCTTAAGTAATAGAGTCATTCTTTCATGTTCCAAGGGTTCACTTCCTTTTAATATGATAAGGATAGAATTTAGATATATGCAACAGGTTACTAATTAAGGTTATGAGAAGTTGATAGTTCATAATTTTCTAATCCTAGTAATTTCCCATGATATTTAATAATGTCTTATAAAGAAACTAACACTAGTTATGACATAGTCATGTATTATTGGAAAGTAATTCATATACCTTCATTATCTAAACTATTCAATTATTTGATGTGAATTAATGAAACTCAATTTTCAAGTCCCAATGTAGTTCACCATTGTTATTTTTTATATTCATATGTCCAAATTAGTAACTCCAAATTTATTTAAATAAACACTCTTACAAACTTATTGAGTTACTTACACTCACCTGCACCTAGACAATGTCATAGTGTTGCAACCTAGTGAACTGATACTAGTTGTGATGCCAACATTTTGAGTAAGAAAAATACAAACGAATTATTTTTTATTTCTCACTGCTATTTAAACTCACATTCTAAGTAGGTATTTTTTGTAGAGGCACAAAGAAATAGTTAGCGTCCCCTTCTTTTTCCTCTGAAGTTCCTAATAACAATACATAACTATCAAATTTTATATAATGCTAGTGTTCTATATATTTATTTCACTAGAATTTATTCGACTCACACATTATTCTCCCTTATGAGCATTTGGTTAGCTATAATTATATTAACTTTTTACATTTTATTTTTATTATGCCATTATCTTCTCATTAGGTGGATGTAAGGAAATGGTGCTATGAAAATATTAAAAATGATAGGAGTTCTAATAGGATTTTTATACCAATGTTTCTATTCATTTAAACACACGCATACATGAAACCTCAATAATCAAAAATATTTAAATAGATCTTTAATGAACTATTGATACCATACTAAAGAACTATGGGTATTAGGTAAATACATATAAAGCATACAAATTGTCCCATTCATAAGGGTAAGTAGTGAGTATTTTCTTCAAGTAGTAGAAGCTATGGTGACTTTGTACTACCATTACTCTTGTGTCAATCATCCTACCCAAGGAACTTTGTTTCTGCTACTACCCCTTCACATACTCACTTATCAACAACTCATGGGATAACACACAATAGAGTGATACACAAACAAACACAGAGATGGTATGGTTCTCCCATATGTTATGCTAAACACATCCTCCATGGATGGGTTCCCACCTTTCCACATACCATGGATACAGAATGTTGATCATTAGTTTGGGAAGGTGAGCCACATGCCAAAGGAGAAATATCGAGCATAATAGATGGAGCTATCAAAACAAGGAATATGCTCATGTTGTAAGTCACTTTCTTCAATTCTATGACCTAGGATTAGGTTTTATAAAAACTCATCCGATAAATGTTTATCCACATCAACATACTCATACTCACTATCAGAAGCATTAGGAGTTCTATTACCATTATGAATAACATTTTCACCCATTTCTTCATCAAAGTTTAAAGAAATAGGAGCAAGAACATGAATAGCAGTAAAACCATCACATGTTTTATGGAACTTATGATTTGGAGATGTTGGTTGAACATATTTCTTAAGAGAAAAAAGAATCATGTCAATTGTTGGAATCTAAGGAGATTGAGTATTTTGAGGGATAACTTCACGAGCTTGAACATGGTGTCTTGATTGACATTCTCTCACAAAATGATTATGTTGAGTCTTAGTGGAAGGCTAAGAAGAAGGAGGAACACTTGAAAAAGTAGGAATACTCTTCTCCTTGATAGTTTAAGGTTGAGGTTGAGGTCTTTTTGGTTGAACAATAGGAGAAGCAGGCCTATTCTCTTAATAAGAGGAAGGAGGTGGAACTATGCCATAGAAAGGAGGAATATTATGTGTATAAAGGAGACCATGTCCATCATGAGGAGGAGTTATAGGTCTAAACTTAGGAATAATATTGGTTTTCTCCTTAAGAGAAGGTAAAGTTACATCCATAGGTATAGGTGGACAATTTTCCTTTGGAAGGAGATTAATTCTATTTGAGAGAGGAAGAAGCTCATGTTTAACAATAATAGGAATGTCAAGTGTTGGCGATCTAGGATGACTTAAGGATAAGACCATATCATTCTTTCAATTTTGATAAGATTCAAAAAGAGCGCCACTCCTTGATGGAAGAGATTGAAATTGTTTAGGCCAAAACAGATCAATATGAACACTAGGGCTTCTTTCGGATGGACGAAATAAACTATAGTTCATAGTTATGATTTTTCCATTGTGAGGAAATTTAAGACACTTGTGGATTAGAGAAGAAATAGCCTTCATGGAAGATAGCCAAGGATAGCCCAACTTCACATGGAATTTCTCAGAAGAAGGTATGATAACAAAGACAAAATCCATGGACTTAGTATGAACCTCAATAGGAAGGGTGATAGAGCCAATGGCAGGACAAATGAAGCCATCGAATAACTTCACAATAATGTTAGAAGCATCATATATTGGCTTATGCAATCGTAAAGTGAAAAGATACTCTCCAGTTATGACGTTAACCATGCAAGAGGGATCAATAAGGGCATCATGGTAAGGGATATCCTTAACCTTCACAAATATGTATAAAGGGCCATCAGTTTCTCTAATGGTATCGCTAGGGTCAAATGTAACACGAGGATGCTTAGGTGTATCTTGTGTTTCTACCATATTAACAAAGTTTGGATCCATAGAGGTGAATTCTTCAGAAGTGAGAGAATGAGGGACAATCTCAATAACATTAGAGGTATGAGATACCAAGGGATCAGTGAAAATATTAAGATTTTGATTAGGAGGAGAAACTAATTTATTCTCCTTATCATTCACACCTACCACATATATAGTATTATTATCAATCAATTCTTGAACCTTATTTTTCAATGCAAAACATTTCTTAGTATCATGGCCAGGTTGACGATGAAATTGGCAAAAGGAATTGTTCTCAAAACAAGGACATGCAAGTTTGGAAGGATCAATTTGTTTTATAGGAGGAATTTTAATAACATTTATGTGCAATAACTAAGACATAATAATATACAAATATTCATTCAAAGGAGTAAATTACCTTTCTCGCTGGAAAAATTTAGAAATACAGGGCACACCTGTAATAGCATTCACATGGTTGCTGTTGATTGGATCATTGAACTTGATGAGTCCTTTTGTTGGTTTGAAATTTGAAAATTCTTTTTGAACACTCTCTCCCTTATCACTCAGAGCCGTAGGAGTAGATTGCTCCATTTGACTCACAACTAGTTAATAATTGTGGATTGTTGTGCACAATTGCGGAAAGGAAGTAAACTCGGACAAAAGAATCTTTTCCACGAGATCTTTCTGTAAATTAGAAATGATTTTTTTTCAAATATCATTATTAGGTACATTGAAAGAAATTTGAGCACACATATGCTTATATCTACCAATACAATCAGTCACTTCTTCCTTAACACCTTGTTTCCAATGCATTAAATCATTCAAAGTGATTTTAGGATCAATGTTGTTTTGAAATTGTTGGATGAAAGCATTTGCTAGTTATTGAAAGGAAGTGATGGAATAATAAGGCTAAGAGAAATACCATTGTAAAGCCTTATCTCTTAGTGTTGTTGGCATTATAGTAATAAAGATTGTTGGCATTTCAATATCAGGAGATTGTTGATATTCAATAAGGATATTGAGAAGGTTGTTGAAGATTATTGATATAACTGAAGAAGGATGATAACTATCTTTATAAAATTATTTTATCATTGATGTCAAGAAATTGATTATCTGATTCAGTATGATGTTGCCATATCTTGAGAAGATTGATTAGAAGAGAATTAAGATTTCAGTAAAAGACACAGAAAGAATGTGATGAATAAGAGGAGGAATAAGTTATTCAATGGGCAACTATTACCGAGTTAGACAATGATGAGATCATGATGTTTAGATTGTTTTGATATCCTACATATGTTGTTTATTGTAAGGTTAATACTATACTATGTCACCGAGCAAAGAACCTAGCTAGTAAACCCCAAGGAACCTAGTCGGTAAACCCTAAGGTTATCGATATCGGTTAATGAAGGCGAAATGTCTACCAAGTAAAGTTTAGTATTTACCGAGTTGCAACCGAGTTATGACAGTGCACATTGGATGGATAAAAGCATTATTTAATGAAGGACAATGATTAGCTGTAGATTTATAGATAATTGGTATGCCATGCATGAAGTTTGTTAAGGATCTATGGTAAAGGAAAATCGGCAGGAAGATCTACAACGCAGATTGAACTGCAATAACCTTATGCAAGATCCAAGAATGGAATGCAATTCACTAGGTAAGGTAAAACGTTTTTATATTAGAAGGATACATTGAACTTGGTCAAGTTTGAAGATCTGATGGCTAAGATTGATCATGGGAAATGTGATCAAGGAGATTTAGCGGTTAGAAATTGTTTATAAATAAGGAATTGTTAATAAACAATGTATGCGGGCAAGTGTAAACACAGGAATGCTACATAGTGATTACCGAGCACAGAAGCATGAAGACCTATTTGAATAACAAAGTAGAGAGCCCAGCAGAGGGATATGATAAGTCCTATGACTAGATTGTTTTGAGCAAATAAGAATCTACTTTAGCATTTTAGATGTGAAGTTGTAGATATATTTTTATTACTATTATTTTGTAAGTGACAGAAAATCTCTTAACCGAGTGGACTTAACAGTCTTATTTGTAAACCCTCTAGCAAGGTAACATTCTAAATGAGTGTTTGAAATCCTTTGACAAGGTCACTTCTAACAAAGTGAAGATCCTAATAGATCTGAGGGAAATCCCTTAACCGGGTCACATATAGCAATGTGTTTGTAATCTTTAACAGGATTTTCTTTTAACCGAGCATACTCTAAAAGAGTATATTTCTTAGTGGGTCCAAAATCCCATAGTGGTTTTTCCCTTTTTGGGTTTCCATGTTAAATCTGGTGTTATGAGTGTTATTATGATTATGTGTTCATAAGTTTGCATGTTTAGCATTTTTTGGTTAAGTTGTTGAAGTATAAGTTACTGAGGTTGAATTTGTTGATTTTATGGAAGTTTAAGTTTGTATGATTCACACCCCCTCTCATCTTGTTAGCTATTGGCATCTGTACTTTACATTTAGTATCAGAACTAACAATTGGTATCAGAGCTTTAGACTCTCAAATAAAATGTTTAAAGGTACTTGAGGCAAAGATCCCAAGATGTATAAAAGGGATGCATCGAAGCTGAACAAGTCAAGTTTATCCACATGGCAGAAAAGGATGAAGCTGCATTTATCAAGAATTGGAGAATATGCAACATATTATCTAGAGAATTATTGCATTACATCGAGCACCAACCCTATGACCTTGGAAGAGATTAAGGCAAAGCAAGAACATATTCAAGCTATGATTGAAATAACATTAGCATTGACTGACTCAGAGTTTAATGATCTAGAAGGCTATAATGATGCAAAAGCAATGTGGACTAAGCTCATATCTGTGTATGGAGGTGACGAACATGTTCAAAGAGAAAAAGTAGATAGTCTAAGAGGACAACTTGAATCCATGAGGATGAATGAAGGTGAGAACATAACCCAATATAGTACAAGACTAAAGGAGATTGTCAATCAAATTAAAGGAATGGGTGGAACTATTGAAGAAAAGGATATAACAAGTAAGTTGTTGAGAACCCTTCTACGAGCTTATGCTATTTGAGTCTCTGCAATCAATGAATTGAGGTCTGTACCTAACATGCTAGTTTCTTTGGATGCTACTATTGGTAAGCTACATGCATTTGAGTTAAGTAATTTTGATAACAGTGGGTCTTGGGTAAGTAAAGTAGAATCTGCATTCAATTCTTTTCATATTGGTGAATCTGATGATTACAATGATAGAATGAGTAAGTACTCTGAAGGGGATCATAGTGGAGAAGTGAAATATTTCGCAAGAACATGGAAAAAGTGCACAAACTGTATGAGGAAATTAAGAAGCAAGAAGAATTTGAAGCATTATTAGCCAGAAGGTTACCGAGAGGAAAAGGTAAGTATAAAGGAAAACTACCTTTAAAATGTTACAATTGTGATAAAATAGGACATATGGCTTCTAACTGCCCTGACAAAGAATCTAGTGAAAAGAGAGAATACCGAGATAACAGGCAGAAAGATAACCAATACAGAGGACACCGAGACTTCAAAAGGAGAGATAGAAAGACATGTCTAGTAGCAGATGAGGAATCCAACGATGACAAATCTGATGAAATTGATACTAAGGAAGTTGTTTATGTGGCTATTAAAGATGGATTTGATGAAGAAAGGTATGAAGAAAAATCCCTAATATCTCACATAAATAATAATGATTCTTGGATCATAGATAGTGGTTTCTCACATCATATGACAGGTGATAAACACAAGTTTGTTAAATTAGAAGACTATGATGGAGGCTATGTAAGATTTGGTAATGATGCACCATGTCCAGTGAAAGGTAAAGGATCTATAACACTTCTTGACAATGCTAAATGTGATGATGTATACTGGGTTGAAGGTTTGAAATACAATTTGTTGAGTGTAGCACAACTAAACAATACAGGATATCGAATAGGATTTCAGAAAGGAATTGTCAAAGTTCATGACAAGCATCGAAAGTTAGCTGCTATTGGGACACAAACAAAAGGTAATACATTTCATCTTGACTCAACTCGGAACAAGTGTCTTTATGCAAAGATAGATGATACCTAGTTATGGCATAAAAGGTTTTGTCATGTAAATTTTGATAATCTGATCAAAATAAGTAAGAAGAACCGAGTAAGAGGTCTACCGAGTCTTCAAAAACCTGAGAATGCTATGTGTTGAGGATGTCAGATGGGTAAGATGACAAGATCAAGATTTACAAGTAAGTCCTACACCTCTAAAGGAATTTTAGATCTAGTACACATTGATCTTTGTGGTCCTATGAAAGTTCAAAGTTATTATGGTGATAAATATTTCATATTATTTGTGGATGATTTCTCAAGGATGATGTCAGTCATGTTTTTAAAAGAAAAATTATAAGCTTTTCAAATGTTTAAATGGTACAAGGCAAGAGTTAAAAATGAAACAGGAAGACAACTGAAATATCTTAGATCTGATAGAGGAGGAGAATTCACTTCTGATGAATTTAACTTATTCTGCAATGATCATGGTATAAAGAGGCAAGTATCTGCAGTGAGAACACCTCAGTAAAATGGGATAGCCAAGAGAAGAAACATATCAATTGTGGATTGTGCAAGAACCCTGATGATAGAAAAGAGGGAACCTCAAACATTTTGTAGAGAAGCAATCAGCACTGCAGTCTACACCCTGAACCAAGTTCAATTGAAGAAAGGAACTATGAAGACACCATATGAGATCTGGTATGACAAGAAACCTAATGTAAGTTACTTTAAAATCTTTGGAAGTAGATGCTATGTTCACAAAGATGACAAAAATGGAAAGTTTGATCTGAAAAGTGAAGAAGGAACATTTCTTGGTTATTCTTCTAGAAGTAAAGAATTTAAATGTCTGATCAAATCATCTAACAAAATAGTGGAAAGTGCAAATGTGAAAATTGATGAATTTGCAAAAAGAAATGATGAAGGAAATTCCAAAGAACCAGAAGATTATGAAGAATTTGTTTATGTTCAACCAAGAAGTCCTACTGAGAAAGTTGCTGAAGAAAATGAAGATAATGTCCAGTTACCGAGTGATGAAGAAGATCATACAGAACCTATCAAGCCTATATTAGCCAAATATGTTAGAAGACATCATGCATCAAGTCAGAATATAGGAGATAAAGGTGATCCAGTGATGACAAGAAACAAACTGAGACAAAACACATGTCTGATTTCTAAATTTAAACCGAGAATAGTGAAAGAGGCATTTAACAGTGAAGATTGGGTAAATGTTATGACAGAGGAGATTGATCAAATCAAGAAGAATGACACATGGACACTAATCCCAAGACCAAAGGACAAAAATGTAATCGGTACTAAGTGGATTTTCAGAAACAAGCTAAATGAAAAAGGTGAGGTCATTCGCAACAAAGTAAGACTAGTTTGCAAAGGTTATGCTCAAGAAGAAGGAATAGATTATGGTGAGACTTTTGCACCTGTGGCTAGAATTGAGGGAGTAAGAACATTGTTGGCATATGCTTCTTTCAAAAATTTCAAGGTATATCAAATGGATGTTAAATCTGCATTTTTGAATGGTATACTAGAAGAAGTATTCAATGAACAACCTGAAGGATTTGTTGAAGACAGGAGTAAAGATCAAGTATGCAAACTCAACAAAGCCTTATATGGTCTGAAACAAGCACCTAGAGAATGGTATGAGAGACTGCACTCTTATTTAATCAATATTGGTTTTATAAGGACAAGTGAAAAGAACAATATGTACATGAAGAAAGATGAGGACAATGGAGTATTGATCTCAACCATATTTGTTGATGACATTATATTTTGTGGTAATGACTCCTTATGCAAGAACTTTGGAAATGAAATGTGCAAAGAATTTGAGATGTCACTAATCGGTGAGATAAAGTATTTTATAGGTTTATAGATACTGCAAATGAAAGATGAGATTTTCATTACTCAATCCAAGTACATAAAGGAAATCTTGAAGAAATTTGGAATGGAGGATTCTAAACCAGTAAGTACTCCTATGACTACTAACTGTAAATTATCAAAGAATGATGAATCTGCATCTATTGATGAGACACTTTACCAATCTATGATTGGAAAATTGTAATATGTTATGCATAGTAGACCGGATATAACACATGCAGTAGGTATTGTAGTAAGATTCTCTACAGATCCCAAGGAAACCGATATGACAGCAATCAAGAGAATTTTCAGATACCTGAGAGGCACTGAAGATTATGGCTTAGTATATGAAAAGAGGAATAATTTTGATTTAAAAGTTTATACTAATGTTGATTGGGCAAACAACATAGTTGATAAGAAAAGTACAAGTGGTGGAGCTTTCTTTTTGGGAGAAAGACTAGTAAGGTGGCTTAGCAAGAAACAAGGATGTATTTCTTAGTCTACAGCAGAAGCTGAATATGTTGTTGCAGCATTGAATTGTACCAATATAGCTAGGATCAAACAACTGCTGGAAGGTATAAATGAGAAAGTTACCGAGCCAGTAACTATATTCGGTGATAATACTAGTGCCATTAACATTTCAAACAATCCAATAATGCACTCTAAGACAAAGCATATATCTATAAAGTATCACTATGTCAGAGAAGAAGTTCAAGAGAAGAAAGTTGTGCTGGAATATATCAGTTCAAAGGAGCAATTAGCAGACATCTTCACAAAGCCACTACCAAGAGACACTTTTGAGTATCTCAAAGGCAAGTTAGGGGTCCTACCCCTATCTTCTACTCACTGACTGAGTTTGGTGAAAGCATCAATTTGATGAATCTACAGAATATTATGTATGCATTGATGATGATTTATGCACTTTAGAAGGTTTTCTAAAGGTGTGTAGGAAATAGTGAATAGAGACAAGTTGATTTGACCGAGTCTGAGATGTTACACAGTAAGGAAAATCACTTCACAGAGGAAGAAATCATGATTTAGTTCTTTTACTCTTGCCATTGTTGTCAAATGGGGAGAAGACTATAAATGGCTGGAAGACTAAATGGTTGATTGAATGGTAAAGCCCTGAATGATGGAAATAATAGAAGACTAATGATAGGGGGAGATTACTATAACACGGAAAAGTCTAAAAGCATGTCAACAGCTCAGAAGTCTAATGAAAAATGGAGAAGACTTAAGAAGACAACAAATCAAGGATAACAGGAGAAGTCTAATAGCAATCTGAATCTGAATCAATTTGAATATCTTGTTGGTATTACCATTTAATTGTTGGTTTTGCCATCAATGCCAAAGGGGGAGATTGTTGGCATTATAGTAAGAAATATTGTTGGCATTTCAATATCAGGAGATTGTTGATATTCAATAAGGATATTGAGAAGGTTGTTGAAGATTATTGATGTAACTAAAGAAGGATGATAACTATCTTTATAACATTATTTTGTCATTGATGTCAAGAAATTGATTATCTGATTCAGTATGATGTTGCCATATCCTGATAATATTGATTACAAGAGAATTAAGATGTCGGTAAAAGACACATAAAGAATAAGATGAATAAGAGGAGGAATAAGTTATTAAATGGGAAACTATTACCGAGTTAGACAATGATGAGATCATGATGTTTATATTGTTTTGGTATCCTACATATGTTGTTGATTGTAAGGTTAATACTATACTATGTCACCAAGCAGAGAACCTAGTTGGTAAACCCCAAGGAACCTAGTCGGTAAACCCTAAGGTTATCGATATCGGTTAATGAAGGCGAAATGTCTACCGAGTAAAGTTTAGTATTTACCAAGTTGCAACTGAGTTATGACAGTGCACATTGGATGGATAAAAGCATTATTTAATGAAGGACAATGATTAGCTGGAGATGTATAAATAATTGGTATGTCGTGCATGAAGTTTGTTAAGGATATATGGCAAAGGAAAATCGGCAGGAAGACCTACAACGCAGATTGAACCGCAATAACCTTATGCAAGTTCCAAAAAGGGAATGCAGGTCCCTAGGTAAGGTAAAACATTTTCAGATCGGAAGGATACATTGAACCTGGTCAAGTTTGAAGATATGATGGCTAAGATTGATCATGGGAAATGTGATCAAGGAGATTTAGCGGTTAGCAATTGTTTATAAATAAGGAATTGTTGATAAATAATGTATGCGAGCAAGTGTAAGCACAGGAATGCTACATAGTGATTACCGAGCACAGAAGCTTGAAGACCTGTTTGAATAATAGAGTAGAGAGCCCAACAGAGGGACAAGATAAGTCCTATAACTATATTGTTTTGAGCAAATAAGAATCTACTTTAGCATTTTAGATGTGAAGTTGCAAATAGATTTTTATTGCTGTTATTTTGTAAGTGACAGAAAATCTCTTAACCGAGTGGACTTAACAGTCTTATTTGTAAACCCTCTAGCAAGGTAACATTCTAAATGAGTGTTTGAAATCCTTTGACAAGGTCACTTCTAACAAAGTGAAGATCCAAACAGATCTGAGGGAAATCCCTTAACCGAGTTACATCTAGCAATGTGTTTGTAATCTTTAACAATATTTTCTTTTAACTGAGCATACTCTAGAGGAGTATATTTCTTAGTGGGTCCGAAATCCCACAATGGTTTTTCCCTATTTGGGTTTCCACATTAAATCTGGTGTTATGAGTGTTATTATAATTATGTGTTCATAAGTTTACATGTTTAGCAGTTTCTGGTTAAGTTGCTGAAGTATAAGTTACCGAGGTTGAATCTATTGATTTTATGGAAGTTTAAGTTTGTATGATTCACCCCCCCCATCTCATCTTGTTAGCTATTGGCATCTATACTTTACATTTAGTATCAGAACTAACAAGTGTTCTCATAAATAGTTTTGCAAGCAATCGTTGATCATAAGAAAAATTAGTACACAAGGTTTGAAATGTTTTGACATGTGTAACAGGATCACCTTTTCCATTATAGAGTTCTAATTGAGGGATCTCCACATGTTTAGGTGGCACGACTTTAACAATGTCAAGAGAAAGTGGGCTCGCAACATCAAAGGTATGCACACTGAACTTGGATTGACTCATGGAAAAAATTTGTTGTTGTAAAGAAAACATTGTTCGGGCAAGATTGTTGATTGTTATTTCAGTAGAAGAATTGATGTTAGACATAGGTGATTGACAAGGTAGTGTGATGTTTTTGAAAGACAGCATGGAATGATAATAAGGTGGTGGGACATTATGATAAGTAGGAATTGGCGATAATTGGGTAGGAAAAGGGACACTTAAAGGAGTAATAAAGTTGTTGAGGGAATTACCCCTTTGTGTTAGACTGATTGGTTGAGGAATAGTAGGAACACTCATAGCAGATATAGGTAAATATGGAGGGTTAAATGAAAAAGGGGGATTTCCCCCATGACCTATGGTTGTAGGAATGACATTTTGAGTTAAAGTAGTCATAATGTTAGATATGAAAGTAGGAATACTAGTCATATGATTAGTCAAAGGAATAGAGGAATTGACTTGTGTTGAAGGTTTTAAGTAACCTAGGGTTTCAACATAACTCTTGATAGGAATGACATTAGAATCAGAAATATGTGGAATGCCATGCAAAATATCAATTCCATTCTTATCAGTTTGAAGCATGTGTTTAAGACCTTCAATTAATGGAAGAGCTTCACTATTAGGATATTCTTGGGACATCCATTCTTGAAAGCTATCAAATTAATTGTAAAATGTAGAAAGTTGATCTAAAGAAACCCTAGCTAAAGCTTTTTCTTCATCATGGGATCCATGAATAGGCACATGATTAGGATGGGAAGAATTAGCATGATCCTCATTAAAAAAGTCACTTGAATTAGGCTCCATCTCCTTGGTAATTAAACCTTGGGAAGCCTTAATTATAATGCTTTGTCTAATGGGGATAGGATAGGTAGGACTAATAGCGATAAAACTCAGGCACTAGAGGGAAAGTTTGAATTTTGAATTGTAGAACAAAGCTTGCAAAATTGAGTAATGCAAAAATTAAGAAAATAATGATTATACAATTTGAACTTTGTGGGAGGAGGAAGATGACACAATTTCCAAAAATAAAAGGAAATTGGAATTTTTAAAATTAGAATCAAGGGAACACCACTTAATTTTATAATTAGAATTTTTAAAACCTGGGCAGACTATAATTAGCCTCTTAATTTTAAACATTTTTCTTGAAATTTGAAATATTGAATTTTGAAGGTATTTTTGATTCTAGAGGGTTAAAAAATCAATAAAATCAGCCAATCTTCTGGATTTAGGCTAATAAATATAGTCATAATATTCTCCTGAAATTTTGGGAAAAAAGACGAAGACCATGGTAGGAACACACATGGTCCAACCAACTTTTTTTGAAATTTTTAGGGATGAATATTATGATGATTTTAAAGCTAACCCCAAAAAATTGGTGAATTTAATGATCTCTAGATGGGCAAAATGAAGGCACAAATGTGAAAATAGGACCCTATTATGGTTTTGAAGAAAAAGAATAATTCAAGTGCAATTTTGAAAAAGGTCAAACCTAATGGATAGGGACACCTTGGAAAATGTTTAGAAATCTGAATTGAATGAAATTGATTTTAAGTTCACACAAAATCCAATTAATTTTGAAAATTGGGGTTTAATGACCTAACCACTTAATTTTGAAATTTGAATTTTGTGAAAAAGGGGGAAAATTGAAAATTTGAATTGTGGGATTGAAGACAAATCTAACAATAATCAGAAATCTAAAAATTAAATGAAAATCCAATTTTTGCACAAGTTCAATATGATTTTTGAAAATTAGGGTTTTAACAATTAACCTCTTAATTTTGTAAATTTAAGTACAAAATGAACAAGACAATGAGGGAATCGAATTTGACAATCGATATAATTTTCAGATCTAAGATAGCCACAAGCAATTTTTACAAATCACAAATTCAATGTTAAATTTAAAAACTAGGGTTTTGAATGATTTAACCACTAAGTTTGCAGAAAGTTGAAACTTGTAAATGAAAAATATGCAATATTTTTCAAAGGAAAGCATACAAGATGTCGGGTTCAACAAAATGTAATGGTGGGAAAATGGTGAATGATAAATCAAGAAGAAAACTACCCTTTCCCTCAAAGAGAGATGAGACTTTTGCTATCGATTACCATTCAAGCACTTTTCACTATTACATTAGGAAGAAGGGGATAATAATTCACAAGATTCAATATCTCCACACAAAGATGGTAGATTGAATTCTGAATGAATTGGGAATGCTAAGTTGATCCCCTCTTCCTTGTTTGAAATAGAAAGTAAATTGATTGAATTATGTAGTGAAAAAGTGACAATAATTGATTATAACTTGAGATTGGAATATTGGATGAAGTTGTGCACCTGGATCTGGCAACAAAATGCTAAGATGAAGTGGCCGGAATGTACATGTCCTCTGAAAAATCCACAAAATGAAAAGGGTTTTTTCGTGTCTGCAAATGAAGCTCAAATCCGAAAGTACAGCTGCGCACCTGCAACCTACACATAGAAAAGAGAGGAAAATGGGTTGGGGTTGGGGGTTTTCCTTTAGGTCAAACCCCAGTTTTTGAATTAACCAAGTAATGAAAGAAAGTACTTGCAAGTAGATGTAAATGAAAGACTGAATTGTAAATCACCTCAAGGGAGGTTGTAGTAGCCATGTAGATAGAAATGCTTGTGTAGAATTCGATGTTGAATTAAATATCCTCTTTAATGGTTGAATCCTTGACTTGAATGCAACACCTAGCCTTGAATGGAGACTTGCAAATGATCAATGCTGGAAAAGAATCCTTGAATGCTCTTCAATTCTTGATCACTTGTGCATAATCCAATCTTATCCAACTTCAACTTATGCAAATGAGAGGATGAATTCCCCTTAAATATAGGTTGGTGTATTTGAATTTTGTCACGAGCCGACATCGTGGAGGTTTCCTGCCCAAGGCACAACCCACAAGGCATGCTCTAGGAAGGGTCCTGCCCTAAAATAGGGTAGGGAAAGGGATGCCATGCCAATATACTGGGAGGACAAGGGAACCACTCCCCTGTCCAAGGGGGGATAGTGGAACCACACCCCTATCCTACCCCTTTCTCTAGGGTAGAATGTGGTCGGGTTGATGTAGAGGCCAAGGAACAAGTTGTTTTCGCAAGCCAAGAAATCTTTGGTCTCCTATCAGGATAGATGATTCGATTTTGCATGCGTGAGGACAATAATGCAGTAAAAAAATGCTAGGGTCATAACTTTATGACAATATGATATGAAATCAACAGTTATTTATAATAAGGACATATAGTACAAGGAAGGAATATACATGGGGCTATATAGTTTTCTCATGTATCACATTCATTGACCATATAATTAATTGTTACATGACTCTAGGGAGGTCTTCTCTCTAATAGTTCTTATATGTGTCACATTTCATGAAAAAAGTGTAGGGTCATTTCATTAACTTTTCATAATTTTTTTTATTTATTTAATATCTTCTAAACAAACCTTAAGTAGTAGAGTCATTAATTCATGTTCCAACGGTTCACTTCCTTTTTATATGATAAGCATACAATTTAGATATGTGTAAGAGGTCACTAATAAAGGGTATGAGAAGTTTATAGTTCTTGTTTCCCAATCCTAGTAATTTCCCATGATATTTAATAATTTATTTTAATTGAAATGACACTAGTTACACCTTAGTCATGCATTATACATCAATATTGTAGTGTTTGTCATTTTGGTAAACATGAGTATATTTCATATGCCTTTATTATCTGATCCATGGAGCCTCTAATATCATATCTTATTATGCATTTAGACCTAAATTTCAAAAATATAGACCACCATTCAATTATTTGATGTGAATTATTAAAACTCAATTTTAAAGTCCTAATGTAGTTCACCCTTATTCTTTTATATATACATAAGTCCAAATTAAATTTTTTAATTTATTTAAACAAACACTTTACAAACTTATTGAGTCACTTGCACTCAATTGGACCTACACAATGCCCTAGTGTTGCAACTTGGGGCTCTAATACCAATTGTGATGCTCACATTTTGAGAAAGAAAAATGTAGATAATTTTTAAAATTTTCACTTCTATTTAAACTCACTTTATATGCAAGTATTTGGAGTAGAGGCAAAAAAAAAATAGTTAGCATCCCCTGGTTTGCCTCTAAAGTTCTTACTAATACTATACATTCTATCAATCTATATTTGATTCTTGTGCTCTACCTATTTATCTAAATGGAATTTACTTCATGCATGGATTATGAGTTTTTGGTTAGATATAAATATCTTATCATTTTACCTTCTCTAATTATTTCACCATTATCTTCTCATAATGTGTCTACAAGGAAATGGTTGTATGAAAACATGGGTAAGTGATAGAAGTTCTAGTATGATTGTTATATCAATGTTTCTATTCATTTAAACCAGTCACATTTCCCATCCATAAGGTCTGTCATATTTTCATTTGCTCTAAATTTTTATTCATTTTCTCTAACTTTTACTTGGTCATCAATACAAGAGGTATTATATGTGCCAGGATGTGGTAGTCCTATACTCTTTGAAGGCATTAATCTAGTTTCCCACCTCTGGTGAATGGAAACCTATATCATCTAATGTTTGTGCATTCCCCCATCCACTTTTGAAAGCCCTCTTGATTGTTCAACCATTGTTGTCAAATTTATATTTAAGGAATTGGTACTTTAAAATAGACTTTTCCCATCTCATCTAGATGAAAGAAGATCTACTTTTATTTTTAATATATTAAATATATATTTGTAGATTCTAATAAGATTGAAACTTATTTACATAACCTCTTTTGAACAATAATACTCAACTTTTTATCTCTTTAACTTGTTGATTTTAAAAACATTCCTTTAATAATCTTCAAAAGTACGATAAACTTACAACTATAATTAACTTTATTTGCTTATTTTATAAAATAAAAATATATATTACTTTCCTTGTTTTTTTTGTGATATAAGAATTACCCCATAATGCACTTTCTTTTTCAACAAAAACATATACTACACATTATATTATCTTTCTTCCTTTATCTTTTAGGTTTAAAAGAAACAAATACATAACTAGATTCATAAAATCCTTTCGTCTATTGATTTTATATCTTACTATAAATTTTGGCAAGAGAAACATGGCCTATTTTAGCTAGCCTGAGATAACATAATTGTTTAAATAGGTAAGTAATTGTTTTTATTTCCTGTTGGAGCAGCTTAAGGTAAGTAAAAAATAACTTACTATTTGATCATTGGAAAATAAACTTCTACCATAGTATGATATACTCCCATTTATTGTCCTACTACAAGGATATATTATCTACAACAAGAAGTATTTATCTATGAACATAAAAATCCAATATCTTTAAGAAGAACATTTATAAATTAAAGAATAAAATAGAATATTGTTTTGATCATCTCCATTTTAAGATTGAAATTATCAATGAAAATATGCCACTGGTAGAATACTTTCTCTCAATACTTATACATTAATAATATTTGAAAACTCTAGAGTCCATATGAACTACATGCCAATAGAGGAAGTTTATTTTATTTATAATAATTTTTTTAACCAAACACAATTAAATACCTATTCATTACCATCTCTATAAAAATCTAACAAGACAATGAAAACAAGGCTTTCTCTTCCATTACATAACATTTGCATAGTGCCACCAACACATAGGAAGCTAGCATTTTCAATACAAATATATGATTTTTATTAAAGAAACATATTGAAATATAAAAAATTAGGTGTTTCTCTCCTCCCTTCCATAATGACATCATGAGGTCCCATGAACCCCAGTCATACCCCCGAGTATGGGAGTAATACTACATAACCATAAAGATCGACAATTGAATTTTGTTATCAAATCACAATTACAAATTATATAAAAAAATACTCTAGTGTTCTCTCTTTAACTCATTTTTGTAAATCAAATACATAGAACTAAATATTTCACTAAAACTATGCATAAGAAAAAGAAAAATTATAATTTATCTCTCAATATTATCTTCATCCTACTCTTCACCTCCATATCCAAGATCTCCCTCCCATCTTCCAAGCTTGTTCTTCTCTTCCATTTCCATAAGAATGATCTTCCTTTTTCTCCTCCTCCAACAATCCTTTCTTCTTTCAGAAGACAAATTTATCTCTTGGGATAAGAGGGTAATGCCTCCCTCGCCCACATAAAAGAAGTGATGATTCTTAAACTTGAGAGGAGTTATTTGTAAAGAGTCCCGTGCAAATATTCCTCATTAAGAAGAGGGTGACATGTGCCTTGTAGCTCACTCCTTTCATCATATTTTAAACTCTAGAAGAGGTCACATGTATCACATGTCCTAACACATGTGTAATACATAGAGAAGAGGGTTGTACTTGACAAAAGTCCTCAACCAAATCTTTGTAACATAGTTAGGATGGTGACAAGTCCCGATAGCTTCACCCACACTACAAAATTGTTACTTTCTTTCAAGACACATTTTGAGAGCTCAAATCATGACCAATGAACTATATTATGTTTCCAATAAGCCCTCATGATGGTATGATGAATCAATAAGGATCTGGTTAACTACTGAGAGGGGGGGGGTGAATCAGTAGATAGAAAACCGACATAAACATTTCACTAAACAAAAACAATGCCTAAAGACAAACTCAAAACTGACAAATTGCAATATCACTGTCAAGTAAACAAGTTGACTGTAATAACAAACTAATAGTAAAACAACTCTAAAACTCACAAACCATTTAACCAAAACATACAAATACTTTACTAACAAAAGTAAAAGCTCATTTCAGATTGATGTCAATCATCATATCATATCTAAGTGGATTTAGTTGTTAATCAAATTAACCATATCAAACATAACCACAAAAACATTCATCACTTGACACAATGATTTTGACGTGGAAACCCAAATGGGAAAAACCACGGTGGGGATGAATACCCACAAGTATTCTGATCTCTTCTGAAGTTTGCCCTGTTAGGAGCCAAGCCTGTTAAAGCTTTACAATAAGTTTTGTTAAGAACGGATCCTGTTAGGGACCATGCAGTTAAGGGATTGACACTAGTACATTTGGGCCTAATTTTCGATGGCTAATTGTCAACATTTTGACAACACCACGTCGGACTTCCGACCAATTTTACCATCGAAAACTCATCGTCGGTCTTCCCAATGATGCCAATTGCATCTGTTGTCTGATGACGTTATGAACTCCTCCAGCGGTGGCTATATTTTCTCCCCTGACCACAAATTTTGATGGATTACCATTGGAATTTCGATGGATGTTATGTTTTCTCTTCGACGACTATCCGACATGGAAGTGATGTCGGATATACATCATCGTTGTCGAATATTTCTTTAGTTGTCGTCGTAATTTTGATGATGAGAGATGAAGTGGGTCAAACGGCTTTGTCGTCGGTGCATGCAAGCATTGAATGAATTCTAATTTTAAAAATTGCATAAAAAATTTATTATTTATTTGATTCAGTGTTATTTGCAAAAAAGGATTATCAATGATATTTCCTTTCTCCAAGAATTGTCTAGGATCTTTCTGTCAGATAATATGTAACATCCAATGACTAAATATTTTCTTTACAAATGTTTATTTTATTTAATTATCATTTGAGCATCAATTAAAATTTATATATGTACGGAAGAAGAATATACAAGCTGAAGACTCATGTGGAAGTAGGCGTTATCTTGAATGACATGGAAACAAGCTCATCAGTTACCTAGAAGAGAGCAATTGGAGAAAAGTAGAGGAAAGTGTTAAAGGGTGATAAATACATAGAGAGTATGTAATACAAACAAACAATGTCTGGAGTGTGTTATGTGACGTCTCTAATTTATGTCCGGAGAGACTAACTGGTTTTGGAGTTCCTACGAAACCTATTGGGCTACACTTGGAGGAAATCAATGTGTTCATGCAAGGAGCACCTTTTTCTGTTATGATAATGATTCTTTTGCATCGAAGGATATTTGGAAGGCAATATCAAAAAAAATTTATACAATGGAACCAGAGTTGGCAGACTTGAAGTAATTTTCAGCATTCAGAAGACCAAAAGGTTATGTACACAATCTCCAAATACAAGGGAAATTTCAAGCATTACCTCTCACCCCCATGACTATTTAGGAAGCACTTCCTCAGACAAAATACTATTGGCCTCCATGGGATCAAAGAAAAAATTTGAAGCATAGACTCTAGACAATGTGGTGGTGTCCTTCGTGAAGAACTCTGCACTATAATTGAAAATTCACGAGGGAAACTGCAAGATAGTGAACAAAAATACATTCTTGAAAAGTGCAAAGAATGGAACTTGGTTTGGGTGGAGCCAGGTTAGGTGGATCCTCTAGAGGTTGACAAGATAGAAATAATATTAGGATTTGAAAAAGATTAGACTCATGGAACTTCATGTGCGACTGATCGATTGCGCTTTTTAGGTTATGTATTCCAAATAGATATAGTTGAATACCATTTATCTGTATTGATTAAATCCTTTTATCCTGATGAAATTAAATTAAAGTACTTTCTCTTCTATCTGGTATTGGTGGAGAAGAGGTTGCATTGCATCAACCTGGGATACATTGCAGATACGACACAAGTCAAATGTATCCCAGGTTGATGCAAAGCAACCTCTTCTCCACCAATACTAGATAAAAGAGAAATAACTTTAATTTAATGCCATCGGGATAAAATAATTTAATAAAGATAGATAAATGGTATGCAACTGTATCTATTTGGAATGCATTACCCAAAGAATGCAATCGATTAGTCAAACACAAAGTTCCACGAGTGTGATCTTTTCCAAATCCTAATATGATTTCTATCTCGTCAACCTCTAGAGGAGCCACCTGACCTAGCCCCACCCAAACCATGATCCATTTTTCCCACTTTTCAAGAATGTATTTCTATTCACTATCTTGCAGTTTCCCTCATGAATTTTCAATTATACTACAGAGTTCTTCACGAAGGACACCACCACATCATCTAGAGTCTATGCTTCAATTTTTTTATTTGATCCCATGGAGGCAAATAGTCCTTTGTCTAAGGAAGTTCTTCCTAAATAGTCATGGGGGCGAGAGTTAATGCTTGAAATTTCCCTTCTATTGGGATATTGTGTACATAACCTCTTGGTCTTCTGAAAGCTGAAAATTAATTCGAGTCCACCAACTCTGGTTCCACAGTACAGAAATTTTTGGATATTGCCTTCCAAATATCCTTCAGTACAAAAGCATCATTCTCATAATAGAAAAAAGGTGATCCTTGCATGAACACATTGATTTCCTCAAAGTGTGGCCCAATAGGTTTCGCAGGAACTCCAAAACCAGTTAGTCCATCCGGACATAAATTAGAGATGTCACATCACACACTCCAAACATTGTTTGTTTGTATTGCATACTCTCTATGTATTTATCACCCTTTAACACTTTCCTCTACTTTTCTCCAGTTGCTCTCTTCTAGGAAGCTGATGAGCTTGTTTCCATGTCATGCAAGATAATGCCTGCTTGCTTTCTTTTACAAAATTTACTTGCACATGAGTCTTCAGCTTGTATGTTCTTCTTCCGTACAGATATAAATTTTAATTCACACTCAGATGATAATTAAATAAAATAAGCATTTGTAGAGAAAAGATTTAGTCATTGGATGTTACATATTATCTGATCGAAATATCCTAGACAATTCTTGGAGAAAGCAAACATCATTGATAAACTTTTTTTCAAATAACACTGAATCAAATAAATTAAAAATGTTTCATGTAATTTTTAAAAGTAGAACTCCTCCAATGCTTTCATGCACTAATGGAAAATCCATCTAACCCACACCATTATCCATAATAGAACAAATCAATATAATAGGCTATTATAAAGAATTTATACAAAAATATGAAAGAACATTAAATTACCATTACAAACCCATAAACCATTAAATAATGAAAATAGATATAAATTTGTAAATGTCTCCCTACAAACACCACAACCATAAACAAAACAAAACAAAATTCTTGTAGCTAGTGAGTTGCAAGTCTACAACGTCTCTCAGATGATCGAACCATTTCTTAATTTTTCTCTTCTGATTAGTCAATGGATTTAGTTTCATGTACAAGTTTTCTATTTGAAGCCTTTTGTTTCCCTATATTTGAGACTTAATAAAATTCTTTTGAGTAGGGTGATGAAGTTTATCACCCAAACAAATCATATGCAAGGGAGACAATCACTTAAGGTCCATCTGATCTTGAGACATTGATGCCCACTTTAGCATTTCACATCCTAAATTGACAACACTCATGATTGGGACCCAAAATATGACCCCTCATTTCTTGCCTCATGTGTGAGAAAAAATTCAAACACTTTATGTATGATTAGGTATAAAAGGAAGCCTACCTTGTCATTTGAAGGGGTCTACCTACAATTCATGTGATCTCTTAACTATAAAATCAATTAAATTCCAAGTGAACAAGCAATCAAGCATTCATCAAGCATTGAAGGAAAATTCAAGTTAAAGCACAACATTCATGATCAACAGTCTTCATGACATCCTAAAACCTTGTGTGATGATTCATGAAACATTCATCAAGGTATCATGTTCAATTTTAAGCATTTTTAGATTAGATCTAAAGGGATCATTTTAAAGAGGGAGGAAGAGATCTTTTCCTAAATATGTCTACCTCCAAAAATAGAGTAGATATTTAATAAAGATATCATCTTTTAAATTAAGAAATGGGCAGGAGATTAAAAATACAAACCTTCCATATTGCACACTTCAAGCTATATTCAAACCTATTTGACCTAGGAAAGCCGCCATCAACAAACCTATTTTTTGTCATATTGTGTGTAGGAAATTGATTCAGGAGTTACGTGTGAAGAATTTGGCAAAGTAAATGATGACAATCAGACTCAAATTTTATCTGTCTTGAAAGCCTTTTATCCTAATGGCATTAAATTAAATTTTTTTCTCTATTTTTTGGTGATCTCTTGAGCAGAGGTTGCTTTGCATTGACTTGGGATTTAACATGTGTTGTATGTATGGAAATATGTATCATAGGTCGATGCAATGCAACCTCTACTCCACCAATACCAAATAGAAGAGAAAGTACGTTAATTTAATGCCATCATGATAAAATCCTTTCAAGACATATATTAGGTATAAAAGGAATCCTACCCTATCATTTGAAGGGGTCTACCTACAATTCAAGTGATCTCTTAATTTTAAATCAATTCAATTCCAAGTGAACAAGCAATCAAGCATTCATCAAGCATTGAAGGAGAATTCAAGTTGGTGCAGATGCATTTGGAAGACCAAATGACTCAATGAAGCCATTAAAGACTTTTGAAGGTCTTAGGAGTGAAGAGCCAATCAATTATGGTGTCTTAAGGTCCATTATGGCCTTTAATGATGAAAATTGTAATAAGTTTGTAATTGTCCTCAAGGGCTTGGTAAGGACCTTAGGACCAACAAAAAGACGTAATAGGAATTTATGGTTTAGGGAGTCTAGAAGAGTTTAGGCAAGTTCAATAAGTCATTTCATGAACTTGTGTGTCAGCAATTAAGAATTTTTCATCAAATGGTTGATGTAATGCTTTGTATGATAGAGAATGCTGGTGTATGGACTGGGACAAGCAATAACGGCAATTTTTTGTTTTCTTGAAATTTTTTGGTGTTTTGGCTTATGGTAACTTTATCTTGAGTTTGTATATGAATTCCTAATGTATTGAAGAGACCTTGAACATCTTATTTGTAGGGAAGATGCATCGATAATCCATTTGTCTCAGACTTTAGACTAGTTGCATTGACTGTTCTAATAGATTTGTGCAATTTGGCAATTGATTTGGTTGATTTACAAGGAGAATGGTCATTCCATGAATGTAAAAGGCCTAATATTCATGGGATGGCACTCCTCTAACATGTACAATAAATTACTAACAGGTTGATTTGCATATTGGGTGGAAAACCGGGGTGATCACCAAAACAATGAATGCAAGAGTGGAGAAATTGCTTGCTAAGAAGAAGCAGTAGCAAATCCACCTTAAGGAGGGGCAAATTTTTTGGGAAACCCTACTTTTAAGGGTTTGTGAGAGGCTAAATAAGGGATTTTGCAACTAAAAAGGTTAAACCTTGTAAATAATTGCATTTTCATTAGTTTTGAATCATATTGGATGACTTTTGAGAGTATGGGAGTCAGGGAGTTAAAACATTATATACTTCCTTTGTAAAATTATCATTTTTGGAGTCTAAAAACAATGCATAGTTACAGGACAACATATACTTTCCAAAGCAACCATATGCAATATTCTAGTATGTTGAAGAGAAGACAAATGGGTGTCTGAATATCCCAAAAATTTGTTTATTTTTTGGGAAAGTTGAGAGAAAACAATTCATTTTCCTTGTTGGAGGGCTAATTGGGCAACTACACCTAGAAGGCTAAAAATGATAACTCAATGATTAACGGATAGTATAGACCCGGTACTAAGAGGGGGGGTGGGGGAATTAGTAGAAACAAAAATACATTCCTAAACTAGTTTTGACAAAAGACACTTCAAATGACTGGCAAACAGTGACACTGGTTTGAAACAGAGTGCAATTGGCAAAGCTAAGAATGACTGAGGCAAGCATTAATCGGTTACTCACTTAGCTTTTCACTCAACTCAAGACTACAGTACCATTTCATCCTTATGCATAAATAGGTAATCTATCATCAGATCATAATAATAGCTAGTTTAGCATGTTATATTGACAAGCATAAAACATAGAACCATCATATGCTTGACAGAAAATATGAAAGCATCATAAGATAAAAGCATCACACATGGCACACATATTTTTCACATGGAAACCCAACTAGGAAAAACCACGATGGGGATGACTACCCACAAGCTATTTTTGAACTCTTTAGAAGTCCGCTCTGTTAGGAGCCTTGTCTGGTTAGAGACATTACAATAGGTTCTGCTAGGAACCAATCCTGTTAGGGATCACCCGATTAAGGGATGGCTACAATAATCGGTTAAGGGTTAAACCCTATTAAAGGTTACCTTGTTAGAGGATTTCAAGAACTCAATAGCTAAAGGATTTTGAACTCAATAGCTTTGAATTACCTTGTTAAACAATTTACAACAAGCCAGTTAAGGCTACCCTGTTAAGGGATTTTCCAACTATTGAGGTGGTTAGAGATCAATAGGTATTGCAATGATCTGGTAACAACACTCAGTGCCAATGTAGATCCGCTTAAGCTCCTGTTCACATTCTACACTTACACTCTTTAGGTATCACTTTTCTCCTTTTGGTCTAGCAAGAATCATGTATCCCTTCTCTTGGATACACACACACAACTTTTGCCAACAACCTTAGAAAGAGACAAAAACATTGACCTTATAGGAAAATAGATAGGTCGGTAGCATAAACCCTAAACCCTAAAACCTATTAGGTTAAGGAATTCAAATAGTTCAATCCTGACCATTAAAAACACTCCATTAATTGCAACAGTCTTTATCCAATCTCAAGACATTCTCTATCGTCCATTTTCATCGATTTCATGGCGGCTGATAACCCATCACATGTTATCACCATTTTACAGACTTCACACATTCCTAAGGTAGATAGGAACAATCTCCTTCATGTAAGATCCTTCACGCGCACAAGGCTGGTGTGGCAACATGATCTGTTCTTCATTACAATGCTAACTCATCACACTATGTCACTGGTTGAGCCACATAGGCTTGAAGCACTTAAACTGAAAACCCTGAAGTTGAGACTACCAACCGGTAGTCATACAACACTTCCATGTGTCGGTTCCCATAACCATATGCCGGTTCACCTTGAACAAGCACACCGCTTCACTTTGGCACAAATGTTGGTTCACAGTGTTATGCTGGTTCTCTCTTATGCCAGTTCTCACCTCTTTAGCATATTGACATCAATGACAACATATAATGTCATTATATCCTCATACCGTTTCACATAATGCCAACAATCTCCCCCTTTGGCATTGATGGCATTATACAAAGATATGTCTCTGCTTCACATCTTCTCCCCCTTTGACAATAATGCCAAAGTGGAGGCACAAGCTTCCCTATTCCATTATGCTGCTCCCCTAAGGAGTAGCATCCATCAACACATCAATCCAAAATAAATCTAACTATGCACTACCTCACTGATGTGCAGCATATTCTTTTAGTTTACCTCCTGAAGGGGAAACACCCCTAATTCACCTCTTAAGTGCATAAATGTAGTCTTTGGGAGAGGCTTGGTGAATATGTCTACTAACTGCTCCGTACTGGAAACATGTTCTAGTGCAATCTCTTTCTTCTGAACCTTTTCCCTTAAGAAATGATACTTAAGCTCAAAGTGCTTTGTTCTAGAATGTAAAACCAGATTCTTGGAGATATTAATTAAACCAGTATTGTCACAAAATATACTTACCGGTTTGAGATACAAGAACTTTGAAGCCATTTAATACATGCCTCATCCAAATTGTCTCAGTGCAATTCATGAAAGCTGCAACATACTCTGTTTCTACTGTAGACTGAGAAATACAACTCTGCTTCTTACTCATCCATGAGACCAGTCTACCATCAAGATAGAATGCACCACCGGTTGTGCTTTTCCGGTCATCTATATTGCCTACCCAATAAGCATCTGTGTATACTTTCAAGTTGAAATCCTTGCTATAAGGATACCACAATCCATAGTCAACAGTTCCCGTCAGATACCTAAGAATCCGGTTGACTACAACCAAGTGAGATTCTCTTGGGCTTTTCTAGAATCTTGCAGTAATCCCAACTGCATGTGCAATATTCGATCTGCTATGCACTACATAATGCAACTTACCAATCATTAATCAGTATTCCTTCTCATCAACCAATTTTGAGTCATCTTCTTTAGATAGTTTACAACCGGTCACCATCGGAGTACCAACCGGTTTGCTATCTTCCATGCCAAAGGTCTTCAACACCTCTTTGACATACTTGGACTGAGTGATAAAGATTCCATCCTTCATTTACTGGATCTGTAGTCTAATGAAGAATTTAATCTCCCGTATGAGTGACATTTCAAACTCTTTCTTCATCTCATCTACAAACTCATGACTGATCTTGTCATCTCCACCAAAGATAATGTCATCAACAAATACCTCACAAATTAGGATCTGATCTCCTTCAGACTTTAAGTAGATATTACTATCTTCACTTGTTCTCTCAAATCCAATCTTCACAAGATAGGAATGTAGATGTTCATACCATGCTCTAGGTGCCTGCTTTAGTCCATATAAGGCTTTATGTAGCCTACATACCATGTTACTGTCTTTAGAGAGGGCAAACCCATCTATTGCTCAATATACACCTCCTCTTCAAGTACACCATTTAGGAATGCAGATTTTACATCCATTTTATATACTTTGAAACCTTTAAAAGCTGCATATGCAAGAAGCATATGGACTCCTTCCAATCTAGCTACAAGAGCAAAGGTTTCTCCATAGTCTTCTCCTTCTTCTTGAGTATATCCTTTGCACACTAATTTGGCTTTTTTCCTAATCACTATGCCACCCTCATTTAGCTTATTTCTGAAAACCCATTTAGTACCAATGATATTTTTGTGCTCCGATCTGGGTACCAAAGACCACGTACCATTTTTCTCTATCTGGTCAAGTTCCTCTTCCATTGCCTTGATCCATTCTTCATCCTTATGTGCCTCTTTGAATGATTTAGACTGAAATTCAGAGATCATACATGAGTTTTCTCTGACTTCTCTTCTTGTAAGGATTCCTACATCTGTATTTCCTATGATTTGCCTAGGATCATGATTCAGCTTGACATACAAAGGAATGGTCTTGATAGTTTCCTCTTGCTTTTCTTCTTCATCCTCATCCCCATCAGTATTAGCATCAACATTTACCGGTGTAGGAACATTGTTACTGGTACTCGGTTGGCTGTCAACTGGTTCCCAGAAGGTTGCAACCAGTTCATTCACCGCTTGCTCACTATTAGTTTCCTTAGTTTTCTTAGAGATTTCATCAACTCTTACATTGATGCTTTCCATAATTCTCTGAGTCCTATTGTTGAAACACTTGACAACTTTTCTCTTGGTGGAATATCATAAGAATATTCCCTCATCACATTTCACATAAAATTTTCTTTGGTGTTCACTCCTCTTGATGCAAAATTTGCTACCAAACACTCTAAAGTAGCTGACCACAGGTGTCTTACAAGCCCAATACTCATAAGGAGTTTTATCCTTACCTTTCTTGATGAGTACCCGGTTCATTGTGTAGACTACAGTGCTCACCGCTTCTCTCCAAAAGGTGTGAGCTACCTTTCCTTGAATCAACATGGTTCTAGCTACTTCAACCATAGTCCGGTTATTCCTCTCTGCTAGGCCATTCTGCTGTGGAGTCGGGGGGGCAGACAATTGCCTCTTGATTCCATGTTCTTCATAGTACTTGTTGAATTAACCAGAAGTGACTCCCCTCCTTGATCAGTTCTTAGGCACTTGATCCTTTTACCGCTTTCCTTCTCCACTAATGCTCTGAAAGCTTTGAAATTTACAAAGGCTTCAGACTTGTCTTTCAAGAATGTGACCCACATCATTCTTGAGCAGTCATCAGTGAGAATCATGAAGTACCTATCACCCTGCACACTTCTAGTTTTCATAGGACCACACAAATCAGTATGTACAAGATCAAGCAAGTTGTTAGCAGTGAAAGATTTACCTTTAAAGGTTGATGAAGACATTTTCCCCTATTGAAACTCTCTGCACAAGGTATTATCCAGTTTTCTCAGCACCGACAACCCTCTAATTGCCTTGATCTTACTAGCCTTCACAATGTTATCAAAGTTTACATGGCAGAGTCTCCTATGCCATATCCAGCTATCATCAAATTTAGCCATAAGACATGTACTTATATTTGCATTCAGCTGAAATAGGTTACCTTTGGTCTGCATGCTGGTGGCCACCAATTCACCATTCTTTCCTTTGATTATGCAAACTCCATTCTTGAATTCCAAAGTGAGGCCACTGTCATTTAGTTGGGCAACGCTTAGAAGGTTGTGTCTAAGACCATCAACCCAATACACATTGTCAGCACTACTCTTTCCATTTAGAGAGATGGACCCTTTGCCTTTGACCATGCATGGTGCATCATTGCCAAAGCAAACCACACTACCATCATACTCCTCCAATGATAGAAACTTGCTCCAGTCACCAGTCATATGGTGAGAACAACCACTGTCAATGATCCACTCATTGGAATTATCAAACCGGGAGACAAGAGCCTTCTTGTCTGACACATCTTCCTTGACAACAACAAACACAATATCTTCATTTTCTTTATCCTCTAATTCTTCATCTATGACACCTTTATCAACTGCCACAAAACAGTTTCTCCGGTTTCCTCCTTTGAATTTCTTGAACCTTTTCTGTTTGTCCTTGTTGTCGCCATTAGGGCAGTTTATAGCAAAATGTCCTATCCAGTTACAAGAGAAGCCTTTCAAAGGTAGCTTACCTCTATATTTGTCGGTTCCTTTAGGAAGTTTCCTAGAAAGGAGAGCTTCAAATGCCATCAGAATCTACTCATCATCCATTTCTCTGCACTATCTTGGTTCACCACTAGTGCTAGCTTCTTTTCCTTTTCTGGATGGTACTGCAGAAGCTTTAAAAGCTGATTCAGTCTTTTGAACACTACCATCGAAACTATTTAGCTCATAGGCTGTCAACTTTGCAATGATGCAGTCTAGGGATACCTTAGTCTTGTCTATTGATCTTAGCTCTTGAATAGCAGCAACCCTTATTGCATAGACTGACAATAGGGATCTCAGGACTTTGCTTACCATAGTGGCATCTTCTATTTTACCACCTACACTCTTGATATCTCCAACAATGGTTTGGATTCTTATTCCATACTATTGAATGGTCTCACCTTCAACCATCCGTATATCTTCAAACTTCCCTCTAAGGCTTTCTTCCTTAGCCTGTTTTACATGCTTATCACCGCCATACATATTTTCAAGAGTATCCCATACCTCTTTGGGATTTACCTTATCCTAAAGATCAATAAACTCAATGTCAGATAAACTACTAATTAGGGCTTCCATGAATTTCCCATTCTCCTGCATCTCTCTCTTTTGGTCATCAGTAAAGGTACCGGTAGGAGCAACATAGGCAGTCTCAACATAGCTCCAGTGTTGAGAACCCATGCTTCTGATGTATATCTTCATTTTGTCTTTCCATATACTAAAATTTTCTCTATTAAAATTTGGACCTTCCCTCTTCATCATTAGACTGGGATCTTTACCTCAAGCGGTTAAGCTTATAGTACAGAGGACCTAGAGGACACTCTGATACAAATTGATAACTCAATGATGAACGGATAGTACTAACCTGGTACTGAGAGGGGGGGGGGGTGAATCAAGACAAACAAAAATACAGTCCTAAACTGGTTTTGACAACAGACCCTTCAAATGACTGGCAAATAGTGACACCGGTTTGAAATAGAGTGCAACCGGTAAAGCTAAGAATGATTGAGACAAGCATTAACTGGTTACTCACTTAGCTTTTCACTCAACTCAAGACTACACTACCATTTCACCCTTATGCATAAAAAAGTAATCTATCATCAAATCATAATAACAGCTAGTTCAACATGTTTTATTGACAAGCATAAAACACAGAACCATCATATGCTTGACAGACAATAGGAAAGCATCACAAGATAAAAGCATCAGACATGACACACATATTTTTCACGTGGAAACCCAACTAGGAAAAACCACGGTGGGGATGAATACCCACAAGCTATTTTTGAACTCTTTAGAAGTCCGCTCTATTAGGAGCCTTGTCCGGTTAGAGACATTACAATAGGTTTTGCTAGGAACCGATCCTGTTAGGGATCACCCGGTTAAGGGATGGCTACAATACTCGGTTAAGGGTTAAACCCTGTTAAAGGTTACCTTGTTAGAGGATTTCAAGAACTCAATAGCTAAAGGATTTTGAACTCAATAGCTTTGAATTACCCTATTAAAGGATTTATAGCAAGCCAGTTAAGGCTACCCTATTAAGGGATTTTCTAACTGTTGAGGTGGTTAGAGATCAATAGGTATTACAATGATCTGGTAACAACACTCAATGCTAGTGCAGATCCACTTAAGTTCCTCTTCACCTTCTGCACTTACACTCTGTAGGTATCACTTCTCTCCTTTTGGTCTGGCAAGAATCATGTATCCCTTCTCTTGGATACACAAACACAACTTTTGCCAACAACCTCAGAAAGAGACACAACATCAACCTTATAGGAAAATAGATAGGTTGGTAGCATAAATCCTAAACCCTAAAACCTGTTAGGTTAAGGAATTCAAACGGTTCAATCCTGACTATTGAGAACACTCCATTAATTGCAACAGTCTTGATCCAATCTCAAGACATTCTCCATCATCCATTTTCACTGATTTCATGGTGACTAATTACCCATCACGCATTATCACTGTTTTACAGACTTCGCACATTCCTGAGGTAGATAGGAACAATCTCCTTCATGCAAGATCCTTCACGCACAGAAGGCTGACGTGGTAGCATGATATGTTCTTCATTACAATGCTAATGCATCACACAATATCACCGGTTGAGCTACACAGGCTTGAAACACTTAAACCGGAAGCCCTAAAGTTGAGAATACCAACCGGTAGTCATACAATGCTTCCATGTGCCGGTTCCCATAACCATATGCCGGTTCACCTTGAACAAGCACACCACTTCACTTTGGCACAAATGCCGGTTCATAGTGTTATGTCGGTTCTCTCATATGCCGGTTCTCACCTCTTTAGCATATTGACATCAATGACAACATACAATGTCATTATGTCCTCATACTGGTTCAGATAATGCCAACAAAAAAGAGGGCTTTGCACTTAAACAAGGACTTGGAACCACAAAACCAATTAAAAAAAATTATTTTGAGGTAGTAAAAACTTTCCATACCTTTGTAATCATTTGGAAAAGTGTTGGTTTGCATTTGACCTATTTGAGCCATTTGGGTGCTAGTAGGCCTAGGGGTTTGGACCTTGTATTTCCCTTATAAATATTAAAGGTTCATTTATCAAACCCTTCCTCTGCATCACAAGTTAAAGCACAACATTCATGATCAATAGTTTGCATGACATCCTAAAACCTTGTGTGAGGATTCAAGAAAGATTCATCAAGGTATCATGTTCAATTTTAGGTATTTTTAGATTAGATCTATCCTTTCCCTCAAAAGGAAAACATTATACTTCAAGGTTAATTCACAACCCGAGGTTTGACCTAGGAAATCCCCCATCAACAAACCTATTTTTTGTCATTTGTGTGTAGGAAATTGATTCAGGTTTACATGTGAAGTATTTGGCAAAGTAAATGATGACAATCAAACTCAAATTTTATCTGTCTTGGAAGCCTTTTATCTTGATGGCATTAAATTAAAGTTCTTTCTCTATTTTCTGGTGGTCTCTGGAGTAGAGGTTGCTTTGCATCAACCTGGGATACATTTAACTAGTGTTGTATCTGTGGAAATATGTATCCTAGGTCGATGCAATGCAACCTCTACTCCACCAATACCAGATAGAAGAGAGAGTATGTTAATTTAATGCCATCAGGATAAAATGCTTTCAAGACATATATTAGGTATAAAAGGAAGCCTACCCTATCATTTGAAGGGGTCTACCTACAATTCAAGTGATCTCTTAATTGCAAAAGAAAGGAAGAGATAGTTGTAAAAGAGATATTATGGAAACATTACATAATTTAAATGAAGGAAACCAAAAGAATGTAGAGAGATAAATAAAATCTATAGAGCAGCTATTTTACATACCTGAAATACAAAATTATCGGGTGGAACAATAAAAAATGGCCAATCAAGGAAAGAATGAAAGATCCACACCAAATTCTTATACAATGCAGTCCAGTTGAAGGATTTTCATTCAACACCAGACAGTCAAGGGTTCATTATGATGATTTATTTGAAGGTTCATAATTTAAAGCTAGTCACTAAAATATAAAGAGTGAAGAAATTGAAGAGCTTGATGAATTGCCAGCATAGCATGAGGATGTATGATGTTAACAATAGAAAAATGATATTATGATGGTGGTGAAACTACAAAAAGTTTTGATCATATTTTTATTGAGCATGAAAGCAACCACCTTGAGCTCATGGATGATAGGCATCATGTTGTAGAGTATCAACCCTTGTTGAACAGGGGTGTCATATTTTTGAGGCTCGATCATTGTGTAGAGACATTTTGTGTATATGAAATGGTTTCAATTAGCCATTTTGTGTATAAGTAGAGAGGAGAGGTCGATGTATTTCTTTATTTGCCTACAAAACAATGAAAGAGGTCCTAATCAAGGAACACACATGTCCAAGAAAGTAGAGAATTTGGATTCAGGACAATTCTATGCAAGAAAGAATATCAAGTTATAGAAGATAAAAATCAACAAAGGTAAAGTGGATCATTAAAAAAGAGGAACAATTAACAACTATTATTCTTGCTCCACAATGTAGAGAGAAGAAGAACTAGGCTATTAAGTTGCCTCCCAATTATGATTGCACATGAAATTGTATTACCATGAATGACAATGAGCCCCTAATAGGTAATTAAGCTACCAATGTCATATAGCAGGATAAAAACATAATAGGTTATAAATGTCATTTAGAAGGGATATGATGAGTGTATAACTCATTGTCACCTATTATTTAAATGTTACTAGAACTACAATAAGTTGTTGAATTTTAATCTCCAAATCATGACATTCATTATTGGACTAGTTGATGATGCTTGAAAAAAGGATTGTCGTAATTTTGTTTATGGTTTTTTCTTCAATTTTTCAAGGGGAGAGTAATAATGTTGGCTTTAAGAAACTCATACAAAATTATCTCTTGTTGTGATATTAAAAGTTGTTGGAAAAGTCATAGATATATTAGACAATGGGGGAGGGAATGTCAACAAAGGAGGAGGATAGAAACCTAAATTGGTGTATATCACTTAACAAACCACCTAATACTTAATCGGCGTGTCTATCATATGTAAGAAAATCGATACTAATTGGTATGTATTAGTTAAGCTCGATAACAATCAATATTCATAGTTAATATATTAACCAATATTAATCAGAGTGCATTGGTTAAGCCCGATAACAATTGGTGTTCATAGTTAATATGTTAACCGATATTAACCAGAGTGCATTGGTTTTAATGTAAACCGATACCAATCAGTATTTTGTCCTATGAGATTTACAACCGATGATTATCGGTAGTTAAGCATTGATCAAACTTTGCAAGTATGGTTGAATATATACAAATTTAAGAATGATCATCGATCAAATGAAGGAACAATAGCTTGAAGTCTTTATCATAGTTTATCGATAGGATAGATGATTGAATGAGAGACTTCATTTATCTCTCATTCAATCATTTATCTTACTGAGGCTATCATGCATTAATAGGATAGAGGGACCTTATATCAAATTAAGGAAGGCATGAGAGTGATATATGTATTAGTGTAATTATCATACTTTTTTATCATTTATCCTTACTTACATTCAGACCAACTTACAAGTTACATTCAATATAGGACCACAAGTTACATCACCCAATTAGGGTCAGACCAAATTATAAGTTACATTTATAGGACCTATCCTATCCACAAGTTACATTATATATAGGTCTTGCCCAAGCAAGACATAATTACAAGTTACATGTATTTGGGCCCAGCCCTAAGTTCGATTTATATAATAGATAATACATGTGTATTTTAATTTTCATTGACAACATTAAAATACAATAGATAGGTATTCGAGCTAGCTACTATTTCAACACATTCTAACACATGTATCTATTTCTTTGCAATAATTAGTAGTAGCTACATAGACTAGCATGGTACATAAGTTTTTTTCTAATAGTACCCTTCATATGCAATTATTTCAAGATTATTTAGTTGTATCTACCTTCTTCGGTTATGAAAATGGAGATTAGATTAGGTTATGTATCTACTTTCTTGCTTTGTAATTCTCGTTGTGTTTAATAATTTTTTATCCTTTTTGTGAAAAAAAAGGAGGTTGATGATAAATATCTATGTTGTCTATTAGTTGATTCCCATGCCAAAACTTATCACACAAGCTGAAATATGATAATCTTGGTTAAAAAATCTCATACAGAAGAATAATGACTAAAGTTTCATTGCATACTGTTATGTGACATTGGATAAGTTCAATACTGTTAATCATGAAAGATGATGGACTAATCATGGATGGTGCTGAAATTGTTATGACAAACCCAATGGAGCCATGGTTTACTCGCAAGGTTGATCAATATGAAATTTCAAGAAGCTTCTCAGGTTCCATAACAATTGCAGTTGTGGTCTACTTCACTCAAATGTCATGAAAACAAAAAGTGTTAAGATAAAAAAAATTGTACCTCTCCTTGCGGGTCCTATTTGATGCCCGGATGATCGCTATTGGTAAATTCCGACCACTTGGGGGTGGGGGGGCCCAATAATGTTGGGTTCGGACTCGACAATTACCCCCAACAATGCTTCAATGACCAGCTTATTGATATATTATGTTGCTTCCTCTACCCAGAAAAAACTGGTCGTGGCTGGGGTTTGTCACTATATTGTATATTATATAGATAGTCAACCACATCATGATCATGAAGTGGGCGGCCTTCAATCCTTTTTTAAGTTCCTTTCACGACCGAGTTAACCGCTTGACCAGTGGTTCCCACCTAAACAGTTATGACCAGGAACAAGAAATGAGTAGTGGCGGAGGTAAGGTTGGGGGATTCTAGGAAACCAGAGGTGGAAATGTGGGTGGGAATACGTTGTTGGGGTGGCAACAAGAGAATGGGAAGAGACTGCGAAAATGATTTGAAATGTCTTGGTCTTTTTTTTTTTTAAGTAATGCCTGTTGTCATTGGAATTTCGATGAACACGAGCTTTTTTTGTAAAAAAACATAAATGTCATTGCCAATTCCTTCTCTGCTGCAAACATATATTTAATTATCATTGGAATTCTGACGAATGTGGGCAAATTTTTTTAAAAAATCAAATTTGTTCACAATATACCTTCTCTGTCAGAAACCGCTGTCGGAATTTTAGGTCAAATGTATTAGTGTGACTATAATGCCTTATTAGAAGTAATACCCTGTTAGGAGTAACCTTGGTAGAGGATTTTAAATCCAAGATAATGGACCACTTGGTTAGAGGATTTAAATAACACTAAGCTTGTTAGATCTTATCTGGTTAGGGGATTTGATTATTGTAATTGTTAGAGAACAACAGGGGTTTGCTGATCTATTTGAATAGAACTACACTTTCTTGTTCAGATCCTTTTCGTGCTCCTATTTGCCTTTACACATAGTGTAGATACATCATCTTGTTCAACAACCACTCACTCTTACTCTCAACCACAATTGCCAACACTACAACAAAGAAACTCATCGACCTTATAAACAAAACAATAGGTCGGTAACACATCACAAACCTAATTATCTCATAGTTATTACAAACAAATTTGTTCAATTATGACCGTTGGATTACATAACAATCAATGCACATCATTCAAGACAATGCTAACCATTCCTTGATCACCATTCTATTGAATACTGTAACTCATTACACAATTTCCATTGCATGCAATAAATTCCCAAGATAAAAACTGTTATCTCTACGCGCCAAAACCATTTGAAACTCTTCTCATACAACATTCATATGTGGCATAATCATTACCGTTCATCATTTGATCATAAACTAATACAACCAATTCACCAAGCTCCATCAGTTAGGGTTTAGAATATCAACAGGTAGGGTTTACCGGTTTATCTCACTTCTTCTCTAGTAATACCGGTTTGCTTCACAAGCTCACTTACCAATTACAAAAAAATATTATTACAACATCATTACTAGTTAAAATGGGCATCAATAACAACATAAAAGTTCATCAATGCAATCTTCATGCAAATGCCAACACCCCATCCCCTAGGTTCTTATCATATGGGTCTATTTTTACCAAAGAACCAATAAAATTGACCAATTAAACTCCTTTAAAAACCTCATGAGAAACCAATTCAAAATTTAGGTTCACATCCTCCCAACTACATTTACACAACCTAAGCACATCACTTTACAATTAACAGGTCATGATTATAATTATACTAGACGAGCACAACATAAAACTTTATACACTTCCTTATTGTTCATATTTTAAAACTTCACAATTGGAGTACTTTGTTGGGGGTCTAGCTGATTCTCCCTTTTTTAACCCTATCTTCATGCACAATATATAACATAATCATGTAATTATATCATGCAAATTACTCAATTTAATCATTAATCCATAGTTTTATTGTTGAACTATAATTTCAAAAATTCTTGTATAACATGACTATATTATGATTCAAATCATATTTATTAATTTATAAATGTAAATATCTCTTTATAACTAAAAATTTATAAAATAATCATAACACCAATTAAATTTCCTCATAGTTTTAAAATGCATTCTCTTACTAGGTGGGGCGTTACACAATTTGAAGTTGAAAGAGAAAATTTAGTCAATGCAGGACCTTGGTTCATGATGAATGCATGTTTACTCTTAAGAGAATGGATGTTAGGATTTGATCACAACATAGAAATTATTAAAGAAGTCCCCCTTTAGACTTGTCTGTATAACTTGCTACAAGATTTTTTTATAGAGGATATACATATATTAGTAGGTCATGTAGTTAGGGTATTTGTGTAGAGATCTTGTGCCTTATAAGGAATAAATTTGATCAACTATTATAGGAATTGTGTGAAAGTTAACTTAAAAACCCATTCAACACTCCATAAAGATTCACATCAACTTTGGAAGATTGGATTTTGGAATTTGTGTATGGCTTGCCTATGAAATGCTTCAAGTATTGAAAAGTACGACATATTTCCAAAATGTGTAATTTTAAGGAGGAGAATTGGAAGTCAAGGAGAGATACATGCATTTTTTGATAGGAGAGTTATTAATCCATCAAAGAGTGGAATAAGATTGTGTTAAATGTCATGACAACTCAAGGTATCTCAAATCTAATGACAACTACCATAAGTGGTTTATAAATATATATAGAGGTTGAGCGGGTGTGGACTTCTTCTATCACACACAATAAAATGAAGAATGAGTTGGTAAAGTCATATGGATATCCACATGAATATGGAGATGAGGTAAACATCACCTCTCCCTCCCATGAAAAGGAAAATCTAGTAGTAAGGAAAGCCCCAATTGTTATCAAGAAGGTGGACAATAGTTTCCCTCAAATATAATTTGCATTATATATTTAAATAAATAGGTAATACTTCCTTACTTGCAAATAGTAATAAGATTTTTTATATAGACATAAGAAAAATAGTAATAAGTTTTTTAATAATTAACATTATACTCAAATTTGATTTAAAAAATACACATATTTTTAAAGTTTAAAATTATTTAAAACTAAATTAAATATAGTATTACATACAAATCTACACATAATATGCATAATACAACCAAATATTAAATTTAATTGCATACTCTATACTATTGAAATTAAAGTGAAAAGACTTGTCCCTTCAACACAACCTTATCCCCATGAAGTGCTTCTAATTGGACACCTACTTTTTAAGACTAGAAATTTTAAAAAGTAATTTTGGAGAAGAGATGGTTGTGCAACATTATTTTGATTTTAAATAATAAGATAGTTTATACGTGCATTCTAAGTGTAGAGATGCAATTTAAGATTAGGTGTTAAAACAGGATTTTAAACAATGAGATAGTTCCTATTAAATAATAACATGTGTATCTTAAGATTAAATGTTTAAATGAATTTTCAAAAATAAGATACTATACAACATTAAATATTGAGACTATCTATAATAGCCATAGAGAATTAAATATTTAGATGTCTTTTAAACCCAACCCATGATATAATAATTTGAATTCCTCACAAAACGCAATGTCGAGCATCTCCATATTAAATTGCTTTCGGATTTTCCTAAGGATTTGTTTGCTTTTCTTTTATTATAAAGTAACATAATGTAATAATTTTAATGTAAACTAATATAATATAATAATTTTTAGGATTAAAATTTGATTCAAAGTTAGGTTTGAATAAGGATTAGGTTATAAGATAATATTAAATATATTATAATAATGATTTTGTTTGAGGATCAATTAGGAATATGATCTGGGTTAGGGTTAACTTTAAGTTAGGGATGTTTCACAATGTTTGATAAAGATTATAATTATATTAATTTAATGTAATGCAATATAATATAATATCATTTAGGGTTAAATTTTGATTCAAAACTAGGTTTGTAATAGGGATAAGGTTATATAATAAGATATATATTAATATAATATTATAATATTTTTTATTTAAGAATCAATTATAGATATGTTAGCATGAAGGTTAGGTTAGGGTTCAAATTAATGTTAGGCAAAGATTACAATTAATGTGATGTTGACATCAACAATTAAAGTTAAATAAGGGTTATGATTTACTGAGGGTTCAATTATTTGAATTTAATTAGAATTTTTAATTTTTAAAAAATTAATGTTTAAATGCATCTATCACATCAAAATCAAAATCAACAATATATTCTATTTATGTTAAGTTTAGAGTGACTCTATTTATTAATATAAAAAATAAAAATATAATAACATATAATAATTTAATATTACTATTATATTATAATTTCAATCTTACATAACATAAATTTAATACTCACCAAATTTCATTTTGTAAAAATTAAGTCCAATTAATAAATGTAGTTTTTTTATATTTTATAATTTATAGTAGGTAATATACTATTCAAAATATATTTTACTATCAATAGATATTAGACGTATAATCTGAAAATTGGAATAATAGGTTTTTGAATACCTTGATCTTGGCTTGTAGTGGAGATGTGACTATAGAGGAGCTTTATCGCCACATCATTTCCATGCTAGAGTGGTTTTGGTGGGGGGATTATATTTGGATAATTTAAGAAACCATGTAATTTTGCTAGATATAGATGCGAGGGAGTTGAATGTATGGCCAAAAATTTATCCATTTATTTTCAATGTGAGGAAATGTTGATCAATGCGACTAAACCTTTGCCCTTTTAATTTTAGGTCATTTTCTTGTCTTTTAGGGTACCTTGGTTGTATGGTCATTATGCTTGAAAATGGTGGTAATTTGAGTTCGGATTAGATCATTGTAATATTATTGAAAATTATTTAGCCCTAACTCAAATTACCACATTATTGAATTAAGAATTACAATGTAAATAGCACACCTAATACTAACATTGTACTTTGTATATGCATATACATATACATATGCATATACACATACATATAATTAGGATGTATAGTTTAAGGTGCAAGGTAAAATATAAACTTAAGGGATCCTAATAGGATGTCTTAAGAGGAGAAGTATTTTAATCAATCTATCAAAATCTTTGATGAAAGTGATGAAATTGCATGTCTCATGTGATCATAATTTAGATATCTATATAATTAGGATCTATAGATTAAAATGCTAGGTAAAATACAAACTTAAGGGTCATTCAAGATTTTATGTATTAAGGGGTCCTAATAGGATGTCTTAAGGTTACAAATGAAAATAAATCAATTTTAACTATGTATAAAAAAAATCAATATTGCTAAAACATGATGATATGATTTGGGTTACTTTTAAAGCATGTGATCAGAACAATAGGCCAAATGTGCTATCCCTAGAGCAGATAGTACAAGGCATGAGGTGATAAATCTAGAATCAACCAATATCATTTGTCAAGTCTGACATCCAATTGTCTTTCATACTCGTGAACAAATATTTCATCATTTCTTGATTGAGAACTCAAATCCAATAAGACGATACAAGCTCCATTTCTAAGGCTTACATAATATTTCTAGAATTGGGAACATATTTAATGAATTTACTAACCAAATTGGTATATAAAAGCATGGTACACTCACCTGGCCCCCAAATAGCTCATGATGTTACTTAGGTGCTATGCTAAGGGTCTATACATAACATGTGGCAAGCATTGTAGAATGGTCTCCAAATGCACACCCATAGAACCAAGTTTGGATGCATTCATTCTTTAATCAACTTGGCCTAAATTAATTTTTAGAAGCCTCTTCCAATGTGTGAAATAATATTAAAATACTCTCCACTCTAATTTATTATGAAAGGTGAGTAATTGCTATTTTTTCTATTCTCTTTACCTTTTTTCCTCGTAAGCTTTCCTCATCCTTCGACTCTAGTGATTTCTTGCTGCCATTCCCCCTATGTCCACACTTTTCATTTCCTTTCTCACCAAATCTTGGTGTCATTTTTCAACATTTCATCATTTGATGGAGTGTAGAGCTCTTAATAAATGTCTTCTAGTCACCCATCTCAAATTACAGTACCCAAAATCAATTAATATCTTGACCCTGATGCTTAGAACAGTATTCAAGCTTTATTGTGACAGAATTGAGAATGTCATAAGGGTAGTAATTAGTGAGGAAATGCTAGACACTACTTGTCCTAGTCTTGTCTTCATGTCAAAAATTGTGTCCTATTTTCTTTCAAGTGCTATGGATTTGATCAAAATATATGACCAAGTAGGTTATTTTTTAATGGCTTTTTAAAGTATTTTATTCTCCTAGGGCAAACATTTCATGAGATGTTAAATAGTATGATTTACATAAAGACAAAGTGTTGGTTTGGGGTCTTTTCTTCCATTCTAACCTTGTAAGGAGAGATAACCATTATAAAGTATAGGTGGCCTTAAAGATGATGATTTATCAAGACAAGGAAGACATAGTGTCTGGGAATATTTAATACCCACAAGGAGGAGAAAGGTGCTCAATTCTGTGATACAATTGTTGATGTGTATGGGACAATAGTTTTCCTTAAGAACCACCTAATCGATCGCTGACATAACTCCATGGGGCCCCAATGAAACAAGGTCTGCAACATAGAGTGGTGGTTTTCATATTTTTTTTTTTGGATAAAGTCCCTTTTTTACGTTCCCCTAAAGATAGATTTGGTTTAACCATCAATTATGAAGATATTTGTCTCATTTTTTGGTTTCTAGTAATTTTTTTGTTGTTTATACGAAGTATTTTCAACTTCCATCTTGCTTATTCATTTGTTCCAAGTCCATAAGTTAATTTTGTTCTTATGAAGGGCTCAACACAATTTGTTTTTGTAATTTTAGTCATTGGTCATGTCTGGGTCTAATGAAAATATGTTTTTTATCAAAAACATAATGCCCAATGCCCCCCTTTTCTTGGTTCCCTTTGTTCTCGCCTTCCACATTAAAAAATAAATAATCTATTAGCCAAGGAAATCTCAAGTTAGTATACTTTGTTTCTAAGTTAGCCCCCTAGATCTACTTTGCAATTTGTTGTTATAAAAGGTAAGGACTTTTGGTTGGTATAATTTTATTTGTGTAACACCCCAATGGTCTTCCCAGTGTATGATATGTTGGGGTTAGTCCCTCATTCTTAAGGAGTAAACTAAGCTTCTCTCTACTTAATGCTATTAGTGATTTTTTCATCTTTATATTCTTGTTGTATCAAATCTAGCCATGTAATGAATCTTATTATTAATAAAAGTACAAGCTTTTGCCTTTTATCCAAAAAAAAATCATCAAATCATAAATTTAACTATATAAAACTACATGTATACTTACCTGTATTTATATATTTCATTGTACCATTTTCATCCTCTGCAATGCATCTATAATCATCTCATGGTCTTCCATATAAATATCCCATAACTCTTTATTAGTAGTTATCCCACAAAATCTCACTACTTTTATTTTTGTTTCCACAACCAAATATTAGTAGTGTAATATTATTATGTGGTTCATAAACTTTGAATGTAGGCAAACCATTCTTGTTAGATATTTTTGTAGCCAAGTGCCAATAATTACAACTAAACCTATTGGATAATGATAGACATCATTATCTTCTTGAGGTTTAATTAAATTATCGTTAGCCTCAACATATTTAGCCAGCCAATGTTTTTTTTCCTCTTCATTATCCTTAGGTGAAACAACAACATACATATGTCCTTCAAATAAAACTTAATTCACAATCCTGTGTGATATATAATTTGACTAATTTACATACATGAATTAATATATATAACTAAATTGTAGTAAATAAAAGGGAAATAAAATAAATTTTGAATAAATTTACCTTCTTGTACAAGGTCGAAAAATGATCATAGTCATATTTTTTAAACACTTGATCATTTTATTTGATTGTTATTTCGCATCGATTACATGTTTCTATAGTTGTCAAAAATATTTTATTTCACTCTTCAACCTATTTTATATTCTCACATGCTTTCCAATCACCTAAAATGTAGCATTGACAAAAACATGTAGACTCCCTTATCAACGCAATTCATGTTCCTACATTTGAACTCTTAAATGAATGCCATTTTGTTGATCCAATAAGTGTAAAAATAAAATCTAGGTAATATATTATTTCCTTCAACTAATCAAAATAATTGTCAAATTATAGAGCTCATACTTGATCATGAAGATAATTTTTTATTGCACTAGTCCACAATCACATGTGCATATTTAAATGTGACTGCATTCTTAGATTTTAGTTTCTCTCTAGCAAGAATTCTCTTGAAGCATACACTAGATCTATCATGTTCTTCTTTACCATGTCTAGCTTCAAAAAATCTCTATATATGTTGCATATTATTGTTGTTGTGAGTCCTACTTAACTAATACGACATTCAAGCATTCTTGAATTATTCCATATAACTATCAAACCATATGACATATTTTTTCATCTAGATTCCCTTTTCTCTTAAATTTGTATAAAATATATTGAAACAATATTGAGAAAACTCTATCAAGAGCAACTAGTTATCACTCAAAGAAATTTTCTATCATCCTCTATTCTATTGAATCTAAATGTCTATAGACAATATGAATGAACATAACCACTTGCACAATGAGGTATATTATTTATGTGAGTGACTACTAGGTTCTTAGATCTTCTCTACCTAAGTAGAAATTAAACGCTTCTGACATTGATCTTAATTTGAAGATGTCTATTATTGACCTCCATAGGATCCAATAAATTTAGGTTTTCTAGGTTGGATGGTAAAGATAGGTTGATCTAGACTTCTTCAAAATATGGCAAGTACTTGGTAGGTTCTAGATTTGAGATGGCTACTTCTCCCCCCCCTCTCTTCAACTGGTCCATTATTTGAATATTGTATACAATTCCAAAGGTTTTCTTTTTGTGGTGAACAACTTGCCATGGTAGAATTCTTACTATTTACAATCTTAGAAAGTGTAGTTTTCGATTTGTCAATAGATGTGTTTTATGTGAGAACAAAGAAGAAAGTATTAATCATATTATGGTCCACTACCAGTTCTCATAGAATGATAGATAGAGAATCTCTTTCTTTTTCCTTGTTGAGTAGGTTTGGAATGAACATTTAAAGGACTACAGTTCTAGTTGGTCTCATCCTTTGTCTGATCCCCTTATTAGGGAACATAATAGTAGGCCTTTTTTCATGTTGGGTGAGGCTTTGTACGGAAAGAAATAACATAATTTTTAGGTAAAGGAAAATCAGGTTGGACTCTATAGCTAATACAATTATTAGTAATTTCAAAGAAAAAATGGGCTATTTTGAAAGATATAAACAATCTCTTCCATCGTCTTCCCTTGATTGGCAGATTGTGAGAAATTAAAGATTAATTGATTCTCTTTATAGATTCATATCCCCACCTATTAGGTTTAGTAATTTTATTAAATAGGCCCCTCCAACTTAGGTTGCCATAATTTGAATTCTAACTTGACAGTTCTTTTAAAGGAAATTTATGTCAGGCGGGTGGGGGTGGTGTCATTTACGACCATAGAGGCAATTTGGTCTTAGCCTATGTGACTAAATTTGGGATGTATATTTCTAGTATGACAAAGGTAGCAACTACTTATTATGGTTTAGTTATTGTGAAAGCTAGAGAGTACAATCAAATCATCGTAGAAGGTAATTCAAAATTACTATTTTATTGCTAAAAAATGAAGCCAAACCCTATTGGAAATGTGATCACCTTATTGCCAAGTGCATGGACCTCACTCATCAAATTAGCCACCTAAGTTTTAGGTATACAAAAAGAGAAGGCGATAAAGTTTTGATAATAAGCTGGCTTCTTTAAGTCCATTTTCCATTCATTTGAAAATATGGATGGATATTTATGATATTCATAATATGGATCATGTTGTTATCCTTGATGACTTCAAGAATCATGAAGAAGTTTAATCCAAATATTGCCTTTTTTCTTCCCATTACTGCCATTTCTCCCAGTCATTTAATGCATAGGTGGCAAACATCTCAATCAAACTATAGTTGTACTTTAAAAAATCTTTGCAAGGGTTTTCTTTTTATAATTTTGTTTTTGTTTTCCCCCTCTAGTTTTCATCCCTAGGTTCTCTACGATAGCTATCAGGGGTGATCCTATGGAAACTGAACCTGATAACTATGATGATTTCAAAAATAATGCAATTCTTTGGTCAAAAGTTGTTAAGGGTAACCTTGCCACCTATGTTGAAGTTATGCAAGGCTTAGATCTTTGATCTTTCAAAAATAATTGCTAAGTTGTGGGAGAAGGGTGAGGTGAAAATTGGGGGAGTTGTCTTTAAAGTCTTTTCGGGCATGATAGCTACTATTATTGGATTGTTGTTCAAAGGAATTAAATTTCCTAAGAAGTAGAAAAGGTTTTACAAAGATGAGTTTAAGACATTTTTTAATCTTGGAGAAGGGGTTTCAAGATTTCAAAGTGGATATAACAGAGAAGACCTACCAGGGATATGGAAGGATGCAACCTTGTTGCTGAAGAAATAATTGACATTAGATGGAAGATTTAAAATTTTATATTCCTATCTCTTCCCAATGCTCAGTCATCTAAGGTATGAAATAAAAATTAATTTTTTCTTCAGGGTATGTTCTTTCTTAACACAATCAATTGTTAGGGCTAAGTTGAAAAATTCCCTTCCTCTTCACCAAGAGTTGATTCTAAGGCTTTACAATTTCCACCTAGCCTTATCCCAACATGGTGGGGCCTCATTGATTTCCCTGGTCCCTTATCAGATTCAAATTTGGTGGAGAAGCTCTTTGGTTCTTCTATTTCAAAAATAAACCCCAATGCTGCTTCTTTATAGATAAAGCCAAGATTTTTCCTATCCATTTCAACCCTATTAGAGGGGAAAATAATTTTTTTTCCCAAACCCCTCCTTCTCAAGAAGTAAAAATGGTAAATTTATATGAAGAGGAGGCTTTTAAAGTGTCCCGGACCATAGAATTTGACTAGTCTCTTTTTGCCTTAGAGGAGGTTTCCCCTTTCACACTTGGATAAGAAGTTTCTACCTCCAATCCAAGCTCCCCTAATCTAAAAGTACAGGTGCCAAAGATGAAAGAAAATATTAGATGATGGGATGCGATTATTAAATGGCCCTTCTTGCAGTTTGAAGTGGCCATAAGAAAGATAAACAAGTTCAAAGCAGTGGTGGAAGCAGGGACTAAGGCTAAGAAATGGGCAATGGAGGAAAAAGATGATAGGATTTGGAAGGCTGCTAATGATATGGCTGGCAAATTAGAAAAATAGAAAAAAGTTGATGTGATGCTAAATGATCTTAATGTGAAACTATCTTCAAGGGTTGAAAGAAATGCAGTGGCAGAGCTGAAGGAGAGCTAGGAGGTACTTAAGAGAAAAGTGGAGGAAATTTATATGTTGAGCTAGGATATGGCTTCAAATAATTTGGCCTCCTTGGTTTCTATTGAGGAAGAAATTGAACACAAAAGGAAAAGAGCAAAACATACATGGAGTCTCCATCTATAACACTGGATTCCCTTGCCTCTTTGGTCAAGGTTAATTTGTTGTCTGGCACTCTGGCCAACAATCGATGAAATCATGTTTTCTTACTTCCTCTGTAACTGTAAATGAACTTGTGCCCACTCCTCTTCTTTGGAAATTAATTTTTTTGAGTACATGTTACAGAAAAAATAAGGTTTTCTAGAGCTTCTTTGTCTTAAACAGGTCAGGAAGATGAACCTCATTATGTGCCTCACTGTTGTTTTTATTGGGTCAAGCTCTTGATCATCAAAAATAATAAAACTTTATCTGTTCCTTTATTCACTGGGAATGTTTCTCGGATGCTTCTTGGATGAATATTTCACACTATGTTTTCTAAGAAGACTATTCTCTTGAGTACAGGCTGTCAGGAATATTTGAAACTCCCAATTTCTTCTAGCTGTACTTACTGTATTTTTCCAAGCATTTGATTGATGTATGAAACCTACACCTAATTATTATACAAAGTGTCTTCATCCTTGTATTATTACTCGAAATGTCAAGTAATCCTTTATATTCTTGAACCGATTCATGATTTTTGATGGATTGCTCTTGGCCAACATAGGGTTTCAAAAACCCTAGCCGACACACCGTCCATATGGCTGCCATTATGAAATATTAGGGTTATGAAGATTTACCCTCACTACTTTGCATATATAGTCGTATTTGACTGAGAACGTCTTCTACAGGGTCTTCAACACTGTGATTTGATTTTCATAATCTTGCGGACTACACTGTTGTATTCTTTCATTTCTTTGGTGTAATTTAGGACTGCAAACTCTACCCTCCTTCAGTGGGTATTCTATTTGCCACGGGTTTTCCATTGAGATGCACTAGGATTTTAGCATAATAATGACGGATACTAAAATGCCGTAGCATACCGCGTGTGAAAGTGATTTTTTTCTCTTATTCTCTGAAGGAATTTTGATCTTGTAACAGTGGCTTTGAATTCTTTGTATTGTCTTATTTAACACGAATATTTTCCATTGCTCTATCATCAGGCAAACTGCTATAACATGGAATATATATTTGAGGCTGCAACATAAATTTCCTTTGACGATTACCCTTTCTTTTGTAATAAGTCAATTTTTTGCCATGCCCTGCTCTTGGTTTTGCACAAAAGGTATTTGAGCTTCTCCATATATCTTGACTGCACTTTTCACTCATGCTCCTTTAAATATTATACCACTTCTTTCTTCAAGATTGTTATCCCTATGTGCCATTAGTGACAAATCCTCCTATCTAAGATTATGGACTATCAAGGAATTCATAGTTTCTCTCTCATATCTGCTCTATTGTTAATGAAACAAATAATTAAATTGCAATAAATTTGAGCCTCACATATGCTTCTTTTTTACAATGATTTTGTTTCCTTTCTTGATTCTTGAATTGTTATACTCAATAGTGACTACCAAATGGTAATTTTTTGACTACACATATTGACTGATTTTCTTCAACCACTTCACTGGGCTGCTATTCAAAATAATCACTTCTAATTCTAAAAAAGTTTCATGGATACCACCTTGTCCACTCAAGAATTCACTGATCTTCTTTGTTTTCATCAATTCTTTGACAGTGGGATGTCATTATACTGCCTTAATTTATCATTGTGTATACCACTCACTAGTTACTCCATGAAAGACATTGAGACCATTTCAGTCCAGAGTTTCTGCCAAATGAATCCTTTGATGGAAAATACAAAAAACAAACACCACATATCCTTTCTCTTTCAAAACTAATTATTCCTTTGGCAAGACTTCGAACTTAAATTGTCTTAGGGGAAAATTTAGTTATTGTACATTTCATTTGCATATTGGGCTCAACCCTTGTGGGAGCCACATTTTACCCCACATGTTGATATTGAAAATGATTAGACCTTTTGCTGCACATGGAACAAACCAGTTAGAAAAAGATTTTTTTTTATATTTGCTGATACATGTCTTTACGTTTTTTATGCACATTGAGATCAACTGATATATGTATAAGCACATGATCATGTACCATATGTTGTTATGACTAATGCAGGAATCCGAGAACTTGAAAGGGCTTGGGATGTACAGAAACAATCAGCTTCAGACCATGATTGGTTACCCTCTTTACATGCTTATGCCTTTATTTTACTTATTTCATATAATTGTTGTTCTTCTTTTGTTTCAAAGAAGTAAAAGCCAGTCTCACGGCTTGTGTGAGACTAGATGTACATTTCTGTATTTAATGAATAAAGATTATATTATTTTTCAAAAAATATTGCACAAATATTTTTATGTTATGTTCATTTTTAAAAAAAAGAAATGATTTTCTTAAACTCTACACCTTTTTTCTTGACAACATGATTTCTCTACCTCATTGAGCCTGAAAGTGAAAATATGATAACTGTAATACCCTAAAAATGGCCCCTAATCTCGACAACATCACCAAGGTCCTAACCAAAGGCAATTAAATAAATTTTGAGCACACAATTAATTTCTAAAATCATCAATGTCACATAGCAAATTAATCACTCAATATTAATTAAATATTTATTTAATTAATTAAATCATTCCAAGTAAATCATTTTACACAATTATCTTATTTATTTTATTAAATATCTTTTGCATATTTAATTAAATAAATCAATTTGCCATAAATCTTCAAAAAAGGAAACAAATCAAGAAAGAGGAATTAAAAATTATGAGCACAAATCTTCAAAAAATGAATTAATTGACCAAAAAAGAATTAAAAATTTGAGAAAAGAAATCAATTGGAGATAATCTTGAAAAACAAATTAAAAATTGATAAATAATCTCAAAGAAAGCAATTAAAACAATTAAATAATAAAATTGAATGAAATAGAGATAAATAAGTTTTTTTTTTTTTTTATCTTAATTTTAGTTCAATTTCCTTTAAAACTAAGAAAAGCAGCCAATCACATCAATTCTCCTGGATTGTGCTTCCTTTTGGAAAATCTTGACTGCTCATCATCATTTGATCTCAGCCTTTGGTTTCTTTCTGAATTTTCTATAAATTCAGGCTCTCATCTCTCATTCAAAAAATCCTAGAGAATATATTGTTATTATGCTATTTTTGCTCTAGGTTCATTGATAATTTGCATTCAGATAATACATATTAGTTATTTCATATTGCTTAAATCATGTTAGATTGATCTTGCATATCTATTCATCCATCTTGGATCCATTAAGTTTAATATCATGCTCATATAGATTAAATCCTTCGTCTTGGTGTAGTCTAGTTATTGGTATTGCTTATACAAATCTGAGAGCAATCTTATACTTGCATCTTTTAGAAGGCAATGGATCGATTTGTAATGGTTTTCTTATTCGTGCTTATATCTATCTAACCATGCATCTAATGACTTATTTGAAGTGTTATGTATTCCAAATGCAGATACAGGGCCACTTTTCACACACACATTTTTGGCACCCAACGTGGGGCAAAAGACTACTTTTTTGGCTTCAAAATCATTTTTTTTAATCTAGCCTGTTATTTATCGTACGAATCAGAAAATGGTATCGTATGACATACTGTTCTAATTATATGATTTTATTTTCCATCATCCTATGCTCAGTTTTGACTCGTACAATAAAAGTCTTTTGTCATTTAATACTATTTTTATTGTCGTACGATGCTGTATTCTGTTGGGTTAAAAAAAATTTCACTTTTTAGGTTTTCTGTCCAATTTTGATTACACTGACACTAACCCTGGATTGTCTTCTATCTGCTTGAGATTTTAACAGCCTAACAAATTTCTTGTAGGATGCTTGTCAAAGAATTTATCAATCAAACATACACTTGTTAAGGAATAAAAACAACATGACTACTGATATGTTGTTTTTGCAGGTTGCCTAAAGAGAATCAATCAAACATCGTGTATTCTTTAATTTTTTAGGCACCTAACTTGCTATTTGGTTAATGAACAAATCTGTCTTTCGTGTTTTTAGAAAATTCTGAGAGGTAGGAGAGTATGCTCTTGTATTTTTAGACAATAAAAAATCTAGACCCTTGAGGCATTTTCTTTGTTTGAGATTTGTACATCTTTAGCAGGCCTGCCCTCTCGAGGAGCTTTAAAACTCTTAAATCCTTTACGATTGGTGTGAGAGGAATGACCTAAGTGGGAATGGCTAAACATTGGGTACTCCAACCCACTATAAAATAAATGTGATTTGATGAAAATTGAGTCAATAACAGTGCTCGGGAATCTCTCCTCAGTACCTTCGGTATATTGAACCTTGGTTTTTAAGGCTGGGAGACCTCTTAATTGAGTTTATACCTTGACGCGTCGAACAGACCCCTTACTAGATCCAATTAAAATTAGAAGCTACCTGATTTACCTCGGAAGGGTTGATAATCTTTGTGCAAGAGAGCTAGTAACTCTCCCAAGACACTTGCCATATCATGCCCCCATTAGCATTTGGAGTTGGATAATACGGCGTTGAGAATCCATTGTGTGAGACTCAGTGGCCGCATTCTAATTAGCTATTGGGTGTGTACCTAAGTCAACAAGCAAAGGTTTTCTTCTCTAAGCCAACTTCCGTAGGGTTTGCATGTTGTGATTGGAGTTACTATTCATACTGCGTGTTTTCTGTGTTTTCATTCCTAAAACTAAAACTGAAATACTGAAACTGGAGAAAACAAATCAAAAAAATCAACAACTCAGTGTTTAAACTCTATCTGTGTCAAAACTAGTCTATCTCGGTCAAAAATCAGTCCAGCTCAAAATCGGTCATACTCAGTTGTCATGCTTTGCTATTGAAAAACTCAAAATTTTGTCTATGTCCTGTTAACAGTCGTATGAACCTAATCATTTGTCATCCTGCACCATATCCTATGTCGTACAAGTCTTTTAATTTGTTGTCTGAGCTCAATTCTCTATCGTATGAGACCCAACAGTCTATCATTTAAAGCTAAATCCTATGTCGTTCGAGACAGAACTGCACTAAATCCTTTGTTGTTTGGGACATGCCAATTTGTCATACGATACTAGCAGCAACTCTTACAAAATAGAACCATTATTATCCTGAAGTTGTTATACTATCGTACGATCTTAGAAATCTTTTCGTACGAGTCTCTGATTTTTCCAGTCCAGAATAGTCAAACTTGTCTAAAACAGTCTACAACGAGCCTAAAAACTGGTTATCATCCTCCTGAGCATAAATAACCTTGATAGTATACCCTTGCCCTTGCATTGCACAATTTTGTCGATCATCTCTCAGGTAGTTAAAGCAACATCTTATCAAAACTAAGTTAACTTAGATAACATCTTACATAGGATAGATCATTACTGAAACCAGACCAGATCTTAGTAACTTCTCTCAATCACTATGTTAAACGAACTACTAGCTACAATTTGATCTTGACTTCTGCAACACAACTAGCTCTCGGTCCTATCAGTTGTAAATGCCTGTCCAAACCCGAAGCTCTTGTAAAAAATTTGATAAAAGTAAGAAGCCCATGGATCCCTTAGCTCCAATTCCCATGGCTACCTTTGCTCAAATGCTTCAAGATACCAAGGAAGAAATATATGACATGAAAATCCAACAAAATAAATCAATGACTCCATTTGAAAAACAAATGCATTATATCAAGTGTGAGAAACTTCAAGGAATGCTAAAATGATTATGTGATTTGACAGTCAAATACCATCAACAATCAAAAGCCAAATCTAAAACACACTCACAAGACACCTCCACCAAGTCATAAAGAAATTTCCTCCAAATATCCTCTAGATAGACAGTTTACACCTTTGGAGCAATCTACTGAGTAATCTTTGAAAGAGCTTCTTGAGAATAATCTTATCATATTACATTGAAAGACCACATGGGGATGTGGAGTTTTGAGTAATTACTGTACATATCATAGGCATAGCAAACATAAGACTTCAATGTATATGGAATTAAAACATAAGATTCAACATCTCATTGATAATGGTGTCATTGAAATTGAAGACCCTAATGACTCACCTAAAGAAAAAGAAGGAACTACTTCTAAGCATGATCAAAACCATGAACCTATGTCTAGCAAGGCACCATATGTGGCTTCTATCCCTTCCAGGATGCCTTCATCTCCTAAAACTTCTCAGCAACAATCCATACCATCTCCCTCAAATAATGAAACTTCTCATGTTTACCTTCAAGGGCTATCTCCTATGGAAATCCAAGTTAATGCCAATATTGATACAAGTTCCTATAAAGATTTAAAAATCCTAGATCCTATGCCATCATGCACTCCAATTCTAATCATACCCATTCTAGAGAGTACCACTCAAAATGCTTCACCATCATACCAAAATATGAACACCTTCCAAGAATCCTCCATGCATATCAAAAACACTACCTCTTCCTTAGAAATGGCTTCATGACTAGAGGAAAATCTAGAAAATAAAAAAATAAGTCCTACCATAAATCAAGATCAAGACACCAAAAGTCCTCAATCCCATCTAATGATTGAAAAAGATCCTATTTCACTAGAATCCCATGATGATCCCCTTATGTCTTTCCATTTCTTCCAAGATGACCCCCTTCCATCTCAAAAGGAAAGGATCCTCCCAAATCCCATTCCTAATCCACTTCCTAAGCAAGATCATGATGCCTCTTCCACCTTTTCAAACAATCCTATTCAAAATGAAGAGTCAAACACCCTATCCAATGGCCCTCTTCCATGTCAAGATCAAAGTATCCCTTCATCTTCTTGTCATAATCCTTTAAGTTCACCTCAAGGTTCCATCATTCCCATAAAGCCCTCTCATGATCCTATCATTCCTTGCAAGCCACCTCCACCTCAAAATGGAATTGCCTCTAGCATCAAAAGTAAGAAGAAACCCTTTGTTAAAAAGATCTTTCAGAGCATGCAATATCAAAGAAAAAGGTTAGACATTCATGAATAGGGTATATTAGAACCCCCTGCTATAAAAGAAAATCTTGATTATAATGGCTACATTTCTCACTCTCAAGATGTTGGTATCCCTCATAAATCCTATATTTCTCCACTTAGATCTAAGTATATGCTTTCTCCTTCACCCCTTTCATCCATTCTAGGTCCCTATATCCCTCCATCCCTTATACGGGATCAACAAAGGCACACATCTTCGAGTACCTTCCATCCTTGTAAAGGACCTTCATATCATTCCTATCTATCCACACATCTCCCTCCAAGCAATTTGGATGCCAAGCATAAAAGTCATAAGTCAAGTAATCCAAATGTATTCAAGGATCAACATGTCCCATCTAATCGACATGTCAAAACAAATAAAATTATGATCCAAAAAGAAAAAGAAAAATACAAAATGCCACAAAGGCCCACAAAGAATGAAGAAAAGTTAAAAGTTATATGGGTTGCTAAGGCACTTGTACAAGCAATGCGCTCTAAGGAACTACAAAAGCATGAAAAATCAAAAACCATGTGGATCCTTAAGTGGCTGCTTGAAGTGCAACAATCTAAAGAAAAATCAAAATTGGCATCCAAAATTGTTGTTCCTCCATCCAAACCTTCCGAGTCTATTCCTCCATCACCTCCTTCATCCATTTTGGGTTCTTATGCCCCAAAATTTGTAACCTTTTCTCCATCCAAATCTCAAAATATGAGATTCACTTCTCTTCCATATGTCCATCATCCCTCAAGGTGTGTGCCAATGTTGATCTTTCCAACATTTCCATCTAGCCATACACAATTCTTTCAACATCCCATCCATTATCGAACACCGCTTTTTCACCCTTCCATCCCTCTTATCCAATCCTTTGCATAAATCCTTGCCCTAGTTTCATTTCATTATCTTGCCAACATCTTTGAGCATACCTTCATATCCATGGTCTATTGCAACTCATATTCTAAGGGTACCATCCAAATAAGTGAGACATTGAGGTCCTTCTTCCATCCCATATCATTCCTCCATTATCATCCAAAGAAAACAAAATGATGAAAAAAATGAAAAAAAAGAAGTAAAGAGAAATAATTTCATCCTTGTGTGAAAACCACATCTTGTGGCGCCTTGGGAAAGTACCATGATGAAAACTTGGCAAACAGGCATCATACATAATCCACTATCCTTTTGCACTTTACATTGGGGGCAAGTTCCTGCTACTACTTATTAAGTTGCCATTATTTTTATGTCCAAATTCATTCTATATACTCTAGTCAGTTACTACTACTGAAATATTCAGTCGGTAAGCATAGAGCAGTCGGTTATAGAAGAAAGTAGTCATAGAGCCCAGTATACACTGAGCTGTCTACCAAGTAGCAATAATGATACACCCAGGTGATATACACCGAGTGAAACGTGTTACCAGATTCATTAAACCTAGACACATGTGTGGAGACATGTTACAAGATCGAGAAACAAAGAACCGTTATCACATTGGAAATTGCACTTCTAAATTGTGTATGATTTTGAGGTCATCTATCCAATGAAATATTTTATATGGTTATTCACTCGATAAATCATGTTTGTAAGATCAAAGCAATGAACTAGAGCACCGACATAAGAGATCTATTTATACAGCATGAATTAAGGATCAAATGGGTATGTGTGTATGAGTGTGAAGATAGACATATGTGAAAAGCAAAATCATGGGAAAGCATTGAGTGTTATGACTGTTACAGAGACATAGAGGTCACTGAGAAGGATTTCAGAGAACAGTCAAAGAACAAATTAAACAGAAAGGTTTACCGAATTATTTTATGGGTTACCGAGGTATGCTATAAGCAAGGTAATCTCATTTTGAGCACATCGAATCTGCTATAACATTTCAGATGTAAAGTTGCAGATATTTGTAAAGATTTTATTGTAATATTTTGAAGTTGTAAGAGAAACCTTTAACAGGGTAAAAGACTCTAACAAAGTCTATAAATTGTAAAGCCTTTAACTAGGTGCAACATTTAGAATAAGTGTTGTAAAATCCTTTAGCAAGGTAGATCTAACAATCTTGATACTCCTAACAGGGTAAGCTATCAGAAATAGATAAACATGTAGCTCTAACCGAGCACGCTTTATTATTGCAATAGTGAAGTTGTGGGTGTCATCCCCACCGCAATTTTTCTCTCTAACCAAGAGTTTCTGCATAACCAAAATATATGTGTTATGGAGTGAATCATGTATGATTGTTATTTATTTGTTTTAGCCTTATGTTATGTTACAACAGTTTTTGGTTTATGCATAACAGTAAAGTTATTGTTGAAGAAAGGATTTGAAGTACTGATTCACCCCTCCTCTCTCAGTACATTAGCATTCCATATTGGCCTAACAATTGGTATCAGAGCTTGAATCTTGGATAAGGGTTTAACAACCTAAAGAAAAAGATCTTATCAATGGAAGGCTATAAACAATCTCGAAGAATTGTGTATTTGCAAGAAGAGTTGGATCATGCTAATCAAGTGACTGCAGACATGCAAAGACAAATGCAAAAATCATTGAAAGTTAGAAGAAGATTGTCTGATGATTTGCACGACTCTCAAGAGCTACTAGAACAAATTGAAACATCATTTGAGAACAGTATATTTGAAGAGATTTAAGAGATGATTGGAGAATTGAAAGAAAAGAACAAAGAACTGATTGATCAGCAAAAAGCAGTGAAAAGAGGACATGAACATTTCAGCACACAGATGACTGAAAATATTGATGCATTAAGGATAGCCGAGGATAAAGTAAGAGATCTAGAAAGAGAAAAACAACAGCTTTAAGCACTAGTATCTGAAAAGAATGATGAAATCACAAGGTTGACTAGAATTCAAAGTAATTTGTTGGATCAATTGGGTTATGCACATCATGAAATCACAAGGTTGACTAGAATTCAAAGTAATTTGTTGGATCGATTGGGTTATGCACATCATGAAGCAAATCTAAAGGATAATGAGAATCAAGCATTAAAACTTGAAGTATCAAAGTTGACTGATGAACTTGAGACAGTGAAGTAATCCAAAGAAACACTGAAGAAGAGCTATGAAGCATCAAAGATGTTGGACGAGCAACTGAATACAAAGAGATCCAACAAAGTTGCTGGATTTGGTTACAAAGGAATCCACACTACCGAGAAAGGAGAATCATCAAAGCAAGTTGGAAACAAGAAGAACATCAAAGGAAAGAAGCCTATTTGCAACTACTGTGGAAATCAAGGTCATACTGCCAACTTGTGCCAAATTAGAAAAGGTAAGCAACCGGATGTCACTAAGTCTAATGATTATTGTAACAATTGCAATAAGTATGGTCACACATCTAACCAATGTAGGACAGAGTCTATTAGCAATTATTAGAAGGCAAAATTCAAAGGGTTTTGTAAAAACTGCAATAGATATGGACATAGTACCGACAAGTGTTGGTTTAAGCAAAAGAACTATATGTGGTCTACACACTGAACAAATGCTATAGGTTACCGAACTCACACAGGTCCTAACCGATAGTATTCTGTAGTACCATGGGATTAAAATACAAGGATATCGTGTGAATGTTGTGGAAGATATGGACATATAAGTGACAACTTCTTTATAAGGTTTTGAATGAACAACCGAAGATCATGGAGAAATCCTGGTATGGCATGTTTTCATTGTCACAAAGTTGGACACTTGGCTAAAGATTGCAGAGATCAACCTAGAGGAGACACTGAAGAAATAAAAGGCAAATTACAGATGACTTGGAAAAAGAAGGAAATTGTGTCAAATGAAGAAAGCACCTTACCTACCAAGTTAGGTGCACCTATTCCAAATTAATCGGTAAGGGTATGAAGGGACTGCATTCTCTCAAAGGCTAAATCTTAACAGTTCATATTTTATCATGCATTTAGTTCAAAATTTGCATAGCTAAAGATGCATTAGCGAGTTTGAAATTTTATCAAGTCTTTTTTAGCACTAGTCTAGTCGGTAAATACAAGAAGCTTGTCTAGTTGGTAAATACAGGAAGTCTAGCTACTTGGTTAAAGCATAAAAAGGAAGTGGTACCGAGTGCATTTAATGTCTTTTGACCTAACTACATGAAGACCGATAAGGTATATTGTGTACTTAAAGCTTTTGCACGGTCATTTTACACTTACCAAGTTTCCAGAGAGCAGAGCAAAGTGATTCAAAGGCGATCAAACCTCCTTTGAAGTGAAATTCAAGGTATTTACACATTGATCTCAAGCATTTCTAAGAGCTAGCTATAGGGAAATATCATTGTGATAATCTATTTTATATTTGCTAAGTGGAAAATGTCTGTCGTTTTAAAGTTTTCAAACCCTAAGGATCTTTTGTTAGTGATTATCTTAAATCTGCTATGGCACCTAAGATCCAGAAGCCCATTGTTGTTGAGAACATTGAAAAGCCCTCACTAAAATACTCTCTAACTCCCAAAGTAGCATCTGAACCGGATGATAAAACTACATTTTCACTCATTCCGGATAAGGTTTTACTAGTTGAGGATGTCAAATTCTTCACTAAGTGTCATGTTGAGGAACTAGGTCATGTTGAAATCAAGGACACTTATGGTGAATTGTGTACCGATGGGAAATTGTATAGCAAGTATGAACACATCAAAATCAAGGGATTGACTGAAGCCCTAGCCTATCCCCGTGTCTTCAAACCACAATGGGTCAAGTTTGTTTTGAGCAGAGTTCATGATGATTTCATGTGGTTAATGGAGAAACCATTCAAAATCACCAAGGAAATCATTCATTTGATCACCGATTACCATATTTTTGATCATGCTTGAGCTCAGAAAATGATATCACAAAAGGAATTGATCACTCTAACCGGAGTTGAATCTGATTGCAAACGACTAAAACTAAACAATGTGACAAATGCAGAGCTAAAGTTTTCCATTAGAGTAATAGGTTATTGTTTCTTCCAATCAGCAAGGGAAAATAGTGTACCCTGTGCAGCAGTCGATTTAGCATATAAAATTGTGAAGAAAGGAATGAAAATTGATCTTTGTGAAGTATTGTTGAAAAACCTATTTGAGAATCTAAACACCATAAGGAAGCCGAAGAAGAACAACTTAGCTAACACACTGAAGTTTGGATCACTTCTGGTATGCATGTTTTTCTATTTTGAGAAATTCTTTCCATCACTCGGTAATGTAGTTTGGGAGCTACATCGACCAATCACCCATCAAATCAATGACTTCATCAAACAACTAGGTGATAATTTTAATAATATTATGGATGATTACTTTAGCAAGTTTCACGAAAAGATGCATAACAGGTATAGAATTCAACCACAGTTAGTAGAGAAATACAAGGATGTCATATGTTTTGAAGTGGACACCGACTACTGCTATGTTAATGTTGTGGAACCGAGAACTCAATCTTTGCCACCTATGGGTTATGAGATTGAATTTGACATCACACAACAATAGATAGATGTTTTTCTTACATTACCAAGGCATGCTACCGAGCTGAGGTATGGAACCTATGAAGAAGTTAAAGAGAAAGTAAAAATGAGTATTGTAGCACCCAAGGCTACAAGGAAAGCAACAAAAATGATCAAGGCATTAATGGAGAAATTTGGAGAAGGTTATTCCTCCACACTTGTCAAAGGCACTCTAGTAATCACTAAGGAGGAATCTGAAGCCCAAGCAGCAGCTATAACACTGAGCACCAAGTTTCCTAAAGGAAAAGTTTTGAAAACAAAGAAACAGGATACATCACAAGTATCACCGACTCCTTCAGTCAAGTGCCCAAACACAAGATCATCTGCAGTGTCGCCGAGTAAGAAACCAAAGAATGTTGTTGCACCAAAGGTAACAAAAACTTACAAGAAATCTACTCAGAGACTCATTTTGACTAAAGAGTCCACTGACACCGAATCTGAAGATGCAAGAAAATTTTAGATTGTTAAGAGTAAAAAGGTAGATGTACATAGTGTTGACAATTTTTGTACTAATCTGAAGCGATATGGTGGATTTGGAGCATTCAGATATGTTAAGTATGAATCCAGATCTGATGATGAAAAGAGACAAATAGAAGAAGCTGTCATTTGCACACTTCTGAAATTCTGATTGGTCCCATTGGAAGTATCTGAATCTCTTCCAAATGAATTATATTTTCATATTGATAATAGGTGGAAGTATGCCATGGACTTAGAGAAACAGATGAGAGAAAGAAGTCTGGTACATTTCTTTCCAGACATGTTGGTAGATGAGATCACTGAACATCTGAAAAACTACCACACAAACTTCCTAGTCAAGCAAAGAGCCTTGAAATTAATGAATGGCCTTTACTTGGATGTAGAGAATGAGACCAAAGAAAAATGGTAGGAAATCTTTCGAATCAAGAATGCTAGTGAGCAAGCTGAAGTTGAAATAGTTGATGTCACCGAGCAAGATCTTAATATCACCGAGCAAGACCCTGCTGACACTATACAAGTTGATGAGGATATCATGGACACCGAGGCACAAGAACAGGAAATGATAGAAGGGAATGCATATGCCAAATTGATATCCAGTGAATCAGTTTTGGAGCAAGTTCAGCCCTATCCTCCGGTCACTCAGCCTATTTCAACCGAGGCCCCTTAGGATACTGAACATGGAACAGAGGGTCAAAAGTCTACAGAAGGAGAAACTGCTTCTTAGGCCACCGGGGAACAGACCTCTCAAGCTCCTTCTAGCACTGAAAATGTTACATCTAAGACCCCAAGCACAAAAGCACCGAAGGACACAACAAAAGCTACATCAGAGGTTCAAGAAATTGACAAGACTATTGCCTCTACTAAGCAACCTACCGAGGGTCAACAAACCTCACAAGCCATTGTATTAGTTCAACTGATGAAAGGTAAAGAAAAGAAGATGAAAAAGCATAGTTTTAAATTAGATTTGTCAAAACCAATAGTGTTGCCGAATGTAGACATATCCAAATTAAAAGGGCAAGCACTCATTGAATTCGGTGAACTATGCAAAGTCAAAATAGAATAGGAAAAACAAATGGCTCTTCAAAATAAAAAAAAAGTACTTTAGAAGGTGAAAGCATTATTAATAGATATGCTACCTGAAGCTAAAGTGACAACAGATGCAGCCATCCATGTTCAACTAGATGAACTCCTAACTAAAATAGAGACATCTAGAGTAGATGCATCCAAATATTTGAGCAAATTGAAGGACAAAGAGCTCACTGCTAAAATGATTGAAGAGGTACAAAAGGCTATGCTATTGGCAAAGTAAAACTTGTCAAATTTATTGCTGAGTTGTCCCCTCAACTCAAGCACATTCTTTATTTATTTCAGAAACTCTGTACATTTTCTTTATTCATTAAAGATATCAAAAATAAAACAGAAGTGATTGAGAAAGAGATCACCGATCTCTCAAATAAGTTGACCACTAAGCCAAACTCTATTCAGCATTTTTATATAAAGTTACAAAAGCTCATGGCTCAACAATTGGAACTCAGGAAAGAAGAGCACAAGATAAGGATGGACATAATGACTCTTCAGACATTATTCATTCCTCATCTTTCATCTGTCCAAGAATAGATCAACAAGGCTACCTCCCTATCCACTCAACAAGAGGGAAGCACCTTAGATGGACTAATTTCATTGTTAGCTAACATTACAGCTCAGCTCAGAATTCACTCATGGATAGTGTCAAGGATGCCCTCTCTGCCGCTCTCACTGATGCAAAGACAAAGTATAAATCCATTTTTGACCAGTTGCCTCCACCGACTGGTAACTAAGTTTTGATGTTTGTCAAAAAGGGGGAGTGAGTATATCATCAAAGTATCAAAGGGAGAGTGTAGTATACAAGGGGAGTATATCATGTAGGCCAAAGTAACCAGATGTACAACACCGACCAGTGATCACCGGGCAGTGAACCAAGTAGTTAATATAGAACACTGATCACCGAGCATGCAAAATCAGAGTTTTGTATAGTATATTGATAAGGGGAGTATATCCGAATATACCATTTTATTGACTAATGTATATACTGTCTATTTAGTCAAATTTTGTAAGTATATAGATTTTTGAGTTATGACTTTGAAAGTAGTTTTGTCAAACATCTCAACTAATGTCAAAAGGGGAGATTGTTACTACTTATTAAGTTGCCATTAGTTTTATGTCCAAACTCATTCTATATACTCTAGTCGGTTACTACTATCGAAATATTTAGTCGGTAAGCATAGAGTAGTTGGTTATAGAAGAAAGTAGTCACAGAGCCCAGTATAAATTGAGCTGTCTACCGAGTAACATTCTATGTCTACCAAGCAGTAATAATGATACATCAATGCTAAGTGAAATGTGTTACCAGATTCATTGAACCTAGACACATCTGTGGAGACATGTTACAAGATCGAGAAACAAAGAACCGTTATCACATTGGAAATTGCACTTCTAGATTGTGTATGATTTTGAGGTCATCTATCTAATGAAATATTTTGTATCATTATTCACTCGATAAATCATGTTTGTAAGATCGAAGCAATGAACCAAATCACCAACATAAGAGATCTATTAATACAACATGAATTAAGGATCAAATGGGTATGTGTGTATGAGTGTGAAGATAGACATATGTGAAAAGCAAAATCATGGGAAAGCACTGAGTGTTATGACTGTTATAGAGACACATAGGTCACCAAGAATGATTTCAGAGAACAGTAAAAGAATAGAGTAAACAAAAGGGTTTACCGAGCTATTTGATGGGTTACCAAGGTATTCTATAAGCAAGGTAATCTCATTTTGAGCACGTAGAATCTGCTATAACATTCGAGATGTAAAGTTGCAGATATTTGTAAAGATTTTATTGTAATATTTTGAAGTTGTAAGAGAAACCTTTAATAGGGTAAAAGACTCTAACAAAGTCTATAAATTGTAAAGCCTTTAACCAGGTGTAGCATTTAGAATAAGTTTTGTAAAATCCTTTAGCAAGGTAGATCTAACGATCTTGATACTCCTAACAGGGTAGGCTATCAAAAATAGCTAAACATGTAGCTCTAACCGAGCACTCTTTATTATTGCAGTAGTGAAGTTGTGGGTGTCATCCCCACCATAGTTTTTCTCTCTAACCAAGAGTTTCTATGTAACCAAAATATATGTGTTATGGAGTGAATCGTGTATGACTGTTATTTATTTGTTTTAGCTTTATGTTATGTTACAATAGTTTTTGGTTTATGCATAACAGTAAAGTTATTGTTGAAGAAAGGATTTCAACTACTGATTCACCCCTCCCCTCTCAATACATTAGCTTTCCATATTGGGATTAATAGTTCCATCCATGTACATCCTCTATTATCCTTCTTCCTCCATTATCCCTCATTCGCTCTATCTACATTCATATCCCTTTTCCAGCTTTGATCTTGACAAGGTTAAGAATCTTTGCAGACTTCATGTGTCCTATCTATTACACTTGATCCAGACCCTTTAGCTCCTATCCATTGCTTTCTTACATCCTCCATTACCACCTTTGATCTTGATTATCCTATTTATCCCCTATCCAAATCTATTCCTTGATCTTGATCAACACTATGGACAAAATGCAAAAAACATGCTTTTCACAAACCTTTTGACATGGCCACTTCTCGAGACCATATGGCTTCGTTACACTATATGCTTGCTTTACATCACTTAAATCCTTGGTTTATATCGCTAAAATCCTTGGTTTATATTGCTATATCTAGACCATGTGCTTGGATTAACATTGCAAGATAGTCCTTGAAAGCGTCCACCATCATTCACTTATCCATTCATGTACTCAAAATCCCTTTTCCCTTGCTAGACACTAGGGACAAACATCAAAATCCTAAAAAAAAATCATAAAATATCCTGAAGAAATTCTAAAAAATCATAAAATGTCCTGAAGAAATCCCAAAAATTAGAAAATTTCCTAAAGAAATTCAAAATTAAATATAGAAAAAAAAAAAGAAAAAAAAGGAAAAAGAGAGAAAATGCCTTGGTAAAAACCTGGTAAACAGGCACCTTGGTAAAATAAAAAAATTAAAAAAATGAATCTTTGCCAAGCCGGTGAAAACCTGGTAAACAGGCGCCTCTTGTACTCAATCACTCCATCTATCAACGCAATGTTGGAATTCCCACTTTCATGCATCTTTACTTTCACTTGTACATATTTCAATCACTTTTGTGACATCCTAGTTCTTTTAGAACCCTCATGGCTTCAAAATGATCATTATCCTAGTCTTAGGTTAATCAACAGAGCACTTTACATGCCCTAAGCAGTATCAACCAAGTCATCTTTACGTCAGTGATACCCAGTCATTCAATTGGAGTCAGTCACCTGTCTCCTAACTACTAAAGAGTTTTATCACTGAGTACACAAGCAAAACAACATTACTGAAAACAATCACTGAATAGTTTGAGCTATGCATGAAAATTTTCTTTGTGTGTTGTCTTTTATATTGGTTTTTAATTATTATCCCTCAGAGTAACTCGAGGAAGTCTATTGTGACCAAGAGGAGCAAGGATTGGGGGCATAATATTTTAGTTGTTTTCTGCTTGTAGGAATGATTCAGATGATCTTAAAACATCTAATCAGCTAGGTGTTTGTGATAAGTGCCTTCACACTAAGATGAAATCACCACACATACCTTGACTCCACTTATTTGAATGCAATAGGGAGGTTCCAATCATTTCTTTCTCTGTTTTGAGGTAATTTCTTTATTGTGCAATCTAGGTCCATGCGTAATCTATCCAAGAATATGAATGAAAAAAAATAGGTCATTGCGAACAAGATAATTAATATTGCACATGAAAAACAAGGAACTCTAATCTTCCTGTTGTGGTTGTAAAATGCTCAATGCTGAAAATTAAGCTTTTCAAAATCCAGTGACTAGGTTTAGGTTGCATTTTGCATATCATCTTGCATCTCATTCTGCATTTTGTGAATTTAGAGTGATTTTGGTATGGTAACAATAGTCTCTTTATCTTCTGCATGAGAGTTTGAAGTATCATCATTTCTTAGCTAAGTGGTCTCTTTTCATCATTTCTCCAATCGAGTACTTATGTTTTGAGATGTTAGCTATATACATAAGCATCTTATATAGATTCATACATTTCAATATTTCTCATTTGCATTCATCTTATTGCATAGAAAAATGAAAAATTTGCATTACTCATTCTCATCATTCATTTTCACATTCATTTATTTGCATCTGAAAAAAAAGAAACAAAAATAGTCATCCATAATCATTTGCATTACATACATTCATGCTAAATTAGAAGTGCATACATATTGATTAAAGCATATAGAGAACATCTCAAAAATAAAATCAACACAAGTGTAATGAAGTCAAATTGGATCTTGTATATATATATATATCATATCAAGTCTAGGAGTACAAAATGATGTCCAATGATATGTACAAACTCCCATCGGAGAAAGAATTGTATAGGCTACAAAAAATGGGTGTGTCTACAAAAACATATCACTGCTACAAAAAGAAATATCTAGCTAGTGCCGTCTCCCTCATTACCAAGTGGAGGAGGAGGAGCCTGATGACCGGGATCCTGACGAGGTGCCCGTGCTCCCTCAGACCGTGCCATATACTTTGAATAAGGGATGACCTGCTGTGCAACTAGAACTGCCATGCTATATGCTGCAACATAGTAGGTTGCCCTGCTAGTCTAATGCAAAACCTCCTGTTGAAGGGTGTCTCACTCTACTCTCATTGCCACAACCTGACGATCACGCTCTACTCTCAGCTCAGCCAGCTGATGATCTCGGTCAACCCTCACTTGTGCAAGCTACCGGTCTCGCTTCGCCGACTGAGTCTAAGCCACTATCAAATGTGACTGCAACTCCACTAAACGTGCCCTCATCGACCATCTAGCGTTTGTCCCCTGCTCTCTCATAGGCTCTCCACCCCCATCTCCACCTCCAACTCCACCCTGCTCCTCTTGCCGCTGACAGACCTATCTTAGAGCTTCTCGCTCCTCCCTAGCTTCGCCCAATCTCATGCCTTTACCCCCAAGAGATCCACCCTCACCCCTCTGCTGTCCCACATCAAATGGAACCTTGCTACTACTAGCACCAGGATCATCACCTATCCACCTCGGATCCTCAGCTCTCTATCCCTGTCTTTGGGCCCTGCCTCTGACCCTATCCTTGTCCTTGCATGGGGGCATCATCCTAAACCACCTCAATGTGAGGAGCTTGCTCAGCTGGATCCGTCAAACGAGGGAATGGATGTTGCTGGAAAAAATATCTATACTGGGGAAATACCTCTGCATCTACAATATCCCCTAGGTAATCCCATCTCAGTCTCTATAGACTAGTTAGCTCCTGTATGGCCAAGGCATAAGACAACGTCGGTGACCATCCCTTCCTCTCATCATCAACATATCAAGCATATTCTATGAACTCCTGTGATACCCCCTAAGGACGACCATACTGTCTCATCACTCGTGATACTGCAAACTACTTCATTATCATCTGCGATCTGCCAATAAGAAGGCGAGTAACAAAAGGTCCCTGCGTACTAGCCTCCAGTCATCCCATGGCTCCAAGCCCCTATATGGCCTCCATACCATGACTATCAGGTCATCCAACTACCACTGCCAAAAATCTGTCTTGCCCATATGGGGTTGTGTAACATAACCGACATACCTATATACAACTGGCTGCCCAGGCTCTTTGCTATCATCAACAATAGGTTGACAAACTGGGAGGTGCTCCCAAGCCCAAACCTGTAAGATAAAAACACCAATAACCATGCTCTTGCCCTCCCTATACACTATCTCATGCATCTCGCGATACATGTGGGCCAAAATGTATGAACCCCAACCAAGTCTCCGAGGGGTCTCAATCAATCTCTCCAACATCCAGCCCCATCCACACTGAAATCCCTACTAACCTCTATCTGACATCAGAAAACAACCAATAAAACCTTCTAGGATGCAAGCTAGAGGAAACCGTCACTGTACCTTCTCATCATGATGTCCCAGCTGATAGAACATGTCAGGATATCAGGATCCCTGAAGACATGCCTCATTGCCTGTAATCTGGGAAGGTGTCCTAAATCGTAATTCACCTTATCCCCAGCATAAGGGATACGGAGGATCCTATATACATACTTGGGAGTGATAGTCATCTCTACAACTGCTAATTGAAAGGTATTATGCTCAGAATGGAATCTCTCTACCAATGTTGTGAGCATACTGTGAGTCACACGAATATCGTGTAATCTCAATAGATGTGTCAAGCCACACAAGTCAATATGAGCCTACTCAACCTCCGATAGCTACCGAACTAAAGTCATGGTAGGTGGATAAACACACCTAAAGAGCACATGGGGCAATCAAACCTGCAAAATCAAACGATGGAGTATCAGAATACATTCCAAATTAGCCTACAAGAGAAGTAAAACATCATGCAAGTCCAACTACATCAATTGCAAACAAAAATTTCAAGTTTAGACCTTCAAAAATGGTCACTATTTTCCAAAAGACAAAATACAGAAGAGTAGAAACCCGTACAAGATAGGATTGAGCCCCGTACGACAAAAAACTCCCAAATGAAAAAATATTAGACTTCACACAACAAAATGGGCTTTTATGAAGGTTGTTGTATGACACAAGGGTGAGTCTTGAATGACAAAACTAATGGCCTCAAATGAGAAAACAAAACTTAGGAGTTTTTCATCAAGCTGGATAGTTTATCTTCACTCATCGTGTCTTGATCAATCAAGTTAAAGATCGATTTTTATCTTCACTCACTATGTCTAGATCAATCAAGTTCTAGATCAGTAAGATCTGCTTCTTGATCAATCAAGTTCAAGTTCGGTATTTTTTGTTTTCTATCGTTCTTAGTTAAATCAAGTTCAGGATCAATTTATCTTTAATTAGACTTCATTCAGTTTCATCGCATTGAATCAAGCTAAACAATTTATCTTTGCTCATTGTATCTTGATCAATCAAGTTCAAGATCAATTTTTATCATCACTCACTGTGTCTAGATCAATCAAGTTCTAGATCAGTAAGATCCGCTTCTTGATCAATCAAGTTCAAGTTTGATATCTTTTGTTTTCTATATTTCTTAAGTTCAATCAAGTTTGGGATCGGTATCACTTTAATCAGACTTCATTCAGCTTTGTCGCTCTGAATCAAGCTAAACACCTTGCTCTTTGTCTAGTTCATGATCAATCAAGTTCAGAACTGGTATCTCCTAGACATCAACTATTCTTTGAACCAATGCGTTGCTCGCACATTAATTCAAAGAGGGCAAATGTAATACCCTAAAAATGATCATCTAAACCATGGGCCCCTAATCTCGACAACGTCACCAAGGTCCTAACCAAAGGCAATTAAATAAATCTTGAGAACACAATTAATTTCTAAAATCATCAATGTCACATGGCAAAATTAATCACTCCATATTAATTAAATATTTATTTAATTAATTAAATCATTCCAAGTAAATCATTTTAAACAATTATCTTATTTATTTAATTAAATATCTTTTGCATATTTAATTAAATAAATCAATTTTCCATAAATCTTCAAAAAAGGAAACAAATCAAGAAAGAGGAATTGGAAATTATGAGCACAAATCTTCAAAAAAGGAAATAAATCAAAAAATGAATTAATTGACCAAAAAAGAATTAAAAATTTGAGAAAAGAAATCAATTGGAAATAATCTTGAAAAACAAATTAAAAATTAATAAATAATCTCAAAGAAAGCAATTAAAATAATTAAATATTAAAATTGAATGAAATAGAGAATAAATCAGTTTTTTTTTTTTGTTTTTTTTCTAATTTTATCTTAATTTTAGTTCAATTTCCTTTAAAACTGAGAAAAGCATCCAATCACATCAATTCACCTAGATTGTGCTTCCTATTGGAAAATCTTGACCGCTCATCATCATTTGATCTCAGCCTTTGGTTTCTTTCTGAATTTTCTATAAATTCAGGCTCTCATCTCTCATTCAAAAAATCCTGGAGAATATATTATTATTATGTTATTTTTGCTCTAGGTTCATTGATAATTTGCATTGAGATATTGCATATTAGTTATTTCATATTGCTTAAATCATGTTAGATTAATCTTGCATATCTATTCATCCATCTTGTATCCATTTAGTTTAATATAATGCTCATATAGATTAAATCCTTCATCTTGGTGTAGTCTAGCCACTGGTATTGCTTATACAAATTTGAGAGCAATCTTATACTCATATCTTTTAGAAGGCAATGGGTCGATTTGTAATGGTTTTCTTATTCATGCTTATATATGTCTAACCATGCATCTAATGACTTAATTGAAGTGTTGGGTATTCCAGATACAGATACAGGTCCACTTTTCACACGCATAGTAACATTTTTGGTGATTTCTGTTGAATGGTTGCCTTCTAAACATCAAAACCAGTAGCCTAGACAAGTCTTGGACACAAAGTCACTTAGAAAAAAGTGTAGATAATAACCCTCGCTAGCTTGTTAAAGTATATGCTTAGGATCTATGATAGTGAAGCATGAGACTTTACAATCATGGGTTGTAGAAATGCACTTGACAAGTTAATGAGAGCTATCTCATGCACCGTTTTGACTCAAGAAAATTATTTAATGAACTACTGTCATATTCACTAATTGATTGGTTATGGGTGTAAGGTTTGTGATAGTAACATGTAAGTCTTATTGTCATAAATGGTATATGCATACTCAACCAGTCAGTGAATACAAATAGTAGAACAATTTTAAACAAAACCCCTAGTTTTTAGCATATAAAAAAAACCTTGGAGACCTAGGAAAACAAAACAAAACAAATAGACTACTCAAACTGCGTTGAAACGACACTTAGGGAAAACAAAACATCTAAACTAGAGTGCAACAACACTTTTATTGAAAGATGGAAACCTCTACTAATATACATAGAAAACTCTCATACCTCAAAGCAATGTTTGAGGTGTATCCCATTCACAAGGATAGGTAACAACTATCCTTCCATGGTTGAGAGCTAAAATGCATTGTGCTCCTTGCACTCAAATATGATGAAGGGTCCATTCCAAAAAGTGTCAAACTTGGTGTGCTTCCCTGTCTTACTCTTCAACTCATCCCACTTTAACACAATATCTCCCTCTTTGAAGATTTTGGGAGTTGCTTTCTTATCAAAGACCCTTTTCATTTAGAGTTGCTGATACTCCATTACCTTCATGGGTTTATCTCTAGATTCCTTCAACTCTAATAACTCAAAATACCTCACCTCCATAGGATCATTTGCTTCAAAACTGCCTAGAGCATTCACAAGATCAAGTAAAGGAAGATCAGTAGAAATGGGAAGCCTTGCCTCTTTACCATATACCATCTTATAGGGTGAGATACCAATGGATGTTTTATGAGTAATTCTATTTGCCCACAAAGAAGATTTCAACTTATTGTGCCAATCCCTCTGATTATCCTGCAGAGTCCTCTTGATAATCCTTATTAGGTTCTCATTAGTTGATTCTGCCAAACCATTACCCAGTGGGTAATAATTAGAGGATGTGTTCAAATAGATGCCATTTTTAACTGCCGAGTCACTCACCCTTAAACCAACAAAAACCAAAGCATTATCAGATATGATAGATTCAGGAACCCCAAATCTAGTTACTAAATCATCATAGAAATTCAAAATAGCTGATTCATTGGATTCTTTCAGAGCCACTGCTTCAGTCCATCTTGTAAAATAGTCAGTAGTAGTAATAACCCACCTATGCCCAACACTTGAAGGTGGATTTATGGTGCCAATAAAATCAATTCCCCATTTCATAAAAGGTGGATATACCTGAATAGGCTGCAATAGCAAAGCTAGAAGCCTTTATTTACTTGTGAACCTAGCACACTTTATGCACTTTCTTGCCCAAGCATGGGCATCCTTGAACAATCTTGGCCAGTAATAGCCATCCCTCATTATTTCCCAAGCAGTTGTTTTAGGGGCAAATTGACCCCCTGAAGTTCCATCATGGAACTCAAGTAGCAATTTATCAATTTTTTCATTATTAATACATCTCAATAGAACACAATTTAAATCCTTTTTAAATAAAACATTATCAATAAGGATATAGGGAATGGACTGCAACATAAAGTACCTTCTTTTTGCTCTATCCAGGCCTGGTGGGAACTCACCAGTTTGTAGAAAATGATTCATGTATTTTGCCCAACTTGACTCGGCATTTTTAGGTGCATCATTTAGAAGCAAGACCTTATTTTCTTCATGCTCTGAGTCATTCTAAGTTGTTGTAGCAAGCTGCTCACACAATCCGTTTCCTCTAAGCAATTTTGTTATCTTGATATCTACATCATACTCCTTGACTTTAGTAACCCACCTTGCTCTTTTTTCATTCAAATCTCAGGTTAACGAGATCTCCTTTACACTTCGATGAGCAGCCATTAAGTGGATCTTATTGTTAGAGATCATATATTTGAATTTATTTAAACTTCTAGTGACTAAAAGAACATGCTTTTCAACAAAGCTATACATCTATTCATACTCTTCTAAACCCTGGCTAAAGAAAGCAATATGTTGCTCAAAACCTTTAGCATTTTGTTGCACCAACACAGCAGAAATAGTGTCCATACCTCCATAAGCATAAAGGATGAAGTCCTTTGAGAAATATGGATTTATCAAGGTGGGTGAAATGGACAATGCTTCTTTGATAGCCTGAAAACCATCCTTTGATTATTTAGTCGAGTTGAAAGCTGCAATTTTCTTTAACATTGCAGTTAGAGGTTTTAATAAATTAGCAATATCTGGTATAAACCTCCTAACAAAATTAATTATGCCTATTAAACTTTGCAATCCCTTCTTGTGACTGGGTAAAGGCAGATCTAAAATAGCTTTTACTCTTTCAGGTTCGATTGAAATACCCTACTTGGACACAATGTACCCCAATAACTTACCCCCCTGCACAACAAAAATACATTTCTTTGGATTGAGGGAAATACCATATTCCCTGCACGTCTCAAAGACCTACTTCAAATGGGACAAATGTTCATCAGAACTTTTTGAGAACACAGTTATGTCATCCAGATAGACTAGTACCAACTTATACATCACACCTTTAAAGGCCATATACATTGCCTTTTGAAAAGTTTATCTAGCATTAGAAAGACCAAAAGGCATTTTCTTGTAAGCCATGGTACCCAATTTTCTCGTAAAAACAATTTTGTGCTCATCTTCATCCTTAACTTGTACTTGATTATACCCAGATTAACCATCAAGGAGGGAAAATCTTTCAGACCCTGCAACCACTTGCAACATCTTCTCCATAGAAGGTAGTGGGTAATGATCTTTCACAGATTCTCTGTTCAAGTCTCTAAAATCAACACACAACCTTATCTCTCCATTTTTCTTCCTCACGGGAACAAGCTTGGAGACACAAGATGTGTGCTTGATAGGGTAAATGATGCTTCCCTCAATCAATTTGGTTAACTTTTTAATCATTAAAGGCTCAAGTTTTGTGTTTAAAGGCCTTTGTTTCTGTCTAATACGATTAGTACCTGATTCTAACTCTATTGTGTGTTGGGCTATATAAGGGTCAAAACCCTTTAAATTTGAATACTCCCAAGTAAACACATCATGAAATTCCTAGCATAAAATAATAAAAGTTTGATTCTCTTCAGGGGAACAAAGCTTACCAAGTTTCAACAACTTACCCTTAAATATCTCCACCTCTTCATAATGCTCTTCTTTGATCTGCATGCCAACTTTACTCTTTTTAAGCTAATCATCAGTGCTAAAAACAAACTCAAAAGTCACAAGACCTTTGGGCAATTTATTTCTTTTCAGTTGAATATTATGTTCATCATAATTATGCTTTATCTTTTCTTGGTTAGTGGTAGAGAGTTGATCTTCTTGAAGCATAAAATTAAGGATTTGATCATCATTTCGAAACACTTGCTAGTTGACATTATTATCAAGAATAGAAGTTTTGACCACTATCTTAACATGTCGTGAAACCTTATCTTTGCTAACCATATCAGGAATATCAAACTTAGCACCAATTGTAGCTAATCTATTAGCATTCTTATTTTCATTTCTAGGAATGGATACTATGTTAAATGCTTCAAATTATTCTATAGCATCCCAAACTTGGTTCTTATAAGACCTAAGAATCATTTTTTGTAATATTAACATTTGTTACTTGATTAACAATGAGCTCACTATCACCATGTACCTTTAAATAACTAATCTTCTTCTTCCTTGCCCATTCTAGTCCTTGAATCATACCTTCATATTCAGCAGTATTATTAGAACAAGAGAAACAAAATTAGAAAGCTGAAAAATATTGCTCACCCTATGGAGACATAAGCATTGCATCTCTGCCAGCTCCATGCTTACTCCAAGAACCATCAAAGTACATGTTCCATAATTCATCTCATTGTTCTGATACACTTTCTCCCTTCTTCACAATGTTAGGCATCTCAGATTCCTACTCATGTAAAATATAGTTACCCAGACTTGTATTTTGGATGTACTTGTTTGGGTTATCAATCATATTTTCTGCTGCCCATTCACTCAAGAGTAACCTAGGAACACTCTTTGACTGCAATTTGTGAGCTACAACAAGCTCATCCTCTTGTGGCATAAATGTGTTGATATTTACTGTAGATGGTGTATATGTCTCAACATGATCTTTGGCAAGGGAATCAAATCTAATAGTTACCTTAGTACCATACCTAGTCCTAAAAAGCATGTGTGACCAATCTGATGATAAATATCCTCCAATCTTGGCAGTGAAATCTCTTCATAAGAACAAGGCAAAATAAGGAGGAAGATCAATGATAAACACTTCTTGGGGAATGGACAAATTTGGGGAAGCATGCAATATTAAACCCAAATCCTTAATTACCCCTATTGTCTTCACCATTGTCCCATCTAACTACAACACTCCTTTCTCTAAAGGTTGGTAAGTTAATCCAAAAGTATCAGCAATCTATCTTGACATGACATAACTACTTGCTCCACTATGAACCATGCAATTGTGAACTAACTTATCCTCAATGATTAAAGACAAATAAAAAGGAGGAGGCTTCGCATTTTTGTCTTCTTCTTTGTTCAGTAGCTTGTTTTCTTGAAGATTATTAGTCAGTACAATCCTATCCTGACCTACTGGGGATTCTTTTGATTCTTTCAAATCTTATAACACTAACTGAAGCATATCTTTTTTAATGAGGATATCTAGGGAGTCCCACATAGACATAGTTATGTTCATTTTCTTCATATTTTCAATAATGATTAAAGGTAAAATTGAACTCACCTTTTGATGGGTTTTCACAACAGCATGGTCAACTTGCATGTGGGGCTGCTCCTTGGTGTTAGCATTTCACAAAGGGAGATTGTTGGCATTTCAGTAAGTTTTTTGGTATGAGGATATTGAGAAGGTTGTTGAAGATTATGCATATAACTGAGAAAGGATGATTACTGTCTTAACAATATTATTTTGTCATTGATGTCAAGCAATTGATTTTCTGATTCAGTATGATGTTTCCATATCTTAATGAGTATATTTTGATAAGTATTAAGATGTCGGTAACTGACACAAAAAAAATGAAAATGGAGGGGAGTAATAAGTTATTCAAGGGGCAACTATTACCGAGTAAGACAATGATGAGATTTTGTTGTTTTGATTATTTTGATATCCTATATAATGAGTATTCGAATATTGAAAATGAAGGAGAAAAGATTTCATTCAATAGATGAATATAGGTATGATACTATTCTATTTTACCGAGCAAAGAAGCTAGTCGGTAAACCCTATGGTTATCAATATTGGTTAAAGAAGGCAGAATATCTACCGAGTAAAGGTTCAGTATTAACCGAGTAACAACCGAGTAATAACAGAATGCATTGGATGGATAAAAGAATTATTAAATGAAAGATGCCAATGAGCTGGAGATGTATAGATGATTGGTATGTCATGTAAGAAGTTTGTTAAGATCTACGCCAACAAAAATACAGGAGTTAGATCTACAGCATAGATTCATTGGTCATAACCTAGCACAAGTTCCAAGGAAGGAATACATGTTCCAAGGCGAGATAAAACATTTTCAGATCGAAGGATACAATGAACCTAGTCAAGTTTGAAGATTTGATGGCTAAGATTGATCATGGGAAATGTGATCAAGGAGATTAAGCGGTTAGGAATTGTTTATAAATAAGAAATTGTTGATGAATAATATATGCGGGCAAATAGAAGAACGGTGATACTACAACAGTAATCACCGAGCACAGAAGATTGAATATCTAATTAAAGAATAGATTGAGAAGCCCAGTAAGGAGCAAGATAAGTCTTATGACAAGATTGTTTTGAGCACATAGAGTCTGCTTTAGCATTTTAGATATGAAGTTGCAGATATATCTTATACTGTTATTTATTTTGTAAGTAATAGGAAATCTCTTAACTGAGTGGACCTAACAGTATTATTTGTAAATCCTCTAGCAAGGTAATCATCTAAATGAGTGTTTGAAATGCTTTGACAAGGGCACTTCTAACAAAGTGCAAGATTCTAACAAATTTGAGGGAAATACCTTAATTGGGTCACATCTAGCAATGTGTTTATGTAATATATAACAGGATTGGCTTTTAACCGAGCATACTCTAGAAGGGTATATTTCTTACTGGGTCTGAAATCCCACAGTGGTTTTTCCCTATTTGAGTTTCCACGTTAAATCTAGTATTAATGTGTTATGATGTTTTAAGTGTATCTGTTTATGAGTTTGAATGATTTACAGTCATAGTTGCATATGAGTAAAGGCTACGGAGGTTGAATCTGATGTATACAATGATTATTGAGTTTATATGATTCACCCCTCCTCTCATCTTATTAACAATTGGTATCAGAGCTTTGAACTCTAGAAGAAAATTTTAAAGGTACTTGAGGCAAGATCCAAAGATGTATAAAAGGGATGCACCAAAGCTAAACAAGTCTAGTTTCTCCAGATGGCAGAAAAGGATGAAGCTGCACTTATAAGGAATTAGAGAATATGCAACATACTATCTGGAGAATGACTATAGTGCACCTAGCACCTACCTGATGACAATGGAAGAGATAAAGGCAAAGCAAGAACATATTCAAGCAATGATTGAAATAACATCAGCATTAACCGATTCAGAGTTCAATGATCTAGAAAGCTGCATTGATGCCAAAGCAATATGGAACAAGCTTATATCTGTGTATGGTGGTGATGAACATGCTCAGAGAGCAAAAGTAAATAGTCTAAGAGGTCAACTTGAATCCATGAGAATGAATGAAGGTGAGAACATAACCCAATACAGTACAAGGTTAAAGGAAACTGTCAATCAAATCAAAGGAGCAGGAGAAACTATTGAAGAAAAGGATGTAACGAGTAAATTGCTTAGAACACTTCTACCTGCTTATGCCATTCGAGTCTTTGCAATCAATGAATTAAGGTCTGTACCAAACATGCCAGTCTCTTTGGATGCTACTATCGGTAAGCTACATGCATTTGAGTTAAGTAATTTTGATAACAGTGGGTCTTCGGTAAATAAAGTTGAATCTGCATTCAGTTCTTTTCATCTTGGTGAATCTGATGATTACAATGATAGAATGTATAAGTATACTGAAGGAAATCATAGTGGAGCAAGTGAGAGATTTCACAAAAACATGGAAGAGGTACACAAACTATATGAGGAAATCAAAAAGCAAGAAGAGTTTGAAGCATTATTAGCCAGAAGGTTACCAAGAGGCAAAGGTAAGTATAAAGGAAAGTTACCTTTAAAATGTTTTAACAGTGATAGAATAGGACATATGGCTTCTAACTGTCCTGACAAAGAATGTAGTGAAAAGAAAGAATACTGAGATGACAGACAGAAAGACAACCAATACAGAGGACACCAAGACTCCAGAAGGAGAGATAGAAAGACATGCCTAGTAGCTGATGAGGAATCCAACGATGACAAATCTGATGGGATTGAGACAAAGGAAGTTGTATATGTGGCTATCAAAGATTGATCAGATGAAGAAAGGTATGAGGAAAAAGCCTTCATATCTCACATAAATAAAAATGATTCTTGGATCATAGATAGTGGATGCTCACATCACATGATAGGTGATAAACACAAGTTTGTTAAATTAGAAGACTATGATGGAGGTTATGTGAGATTTGGTAATGATGCACCATGTCCGATGAAAGGTAAAGGTTCTATCACACTTCTTGGCAATGCTAAATGTGATGATGTATATTGGGTTGAAGGTTTTAAATACAATTTGTTGAGTGTAGCACAACTAAACAATATAGGATACCAAATAGAATTTCAGAAAGGAAGAGTCAAAGTTCATGACAAGCATGGAAAGTTGGCTACTACTGGGACACAAACAAAAGGTAATACATTTCATCTTGACTCAACTCAGAACAATTGTCTGTATGCTAAAATAGAAGATACCTAGTTATGGCACAAAAGGTTTTGTCATGTAAATTTTGATAACTTGATCAAAATAAGTAAGAAGCACCGAGTAAGAGGTCTACCAAGCTTGGAAAAACCTGAGAATGCAATATGCCGACGATGCCAAATGGGTAAGATGACAAAGTCAATCTTTACAAGTAAGTCTTACACTTCTAAAGGCATTTTAGATCTCATGCACACTGATCCCTATGGCCCTATGAAAGTTCAAATTTATTTTGGTGATAAATACTTTATATTATTTGTGGATGATTACTCAAGGATGATGTCAGTTATGTTTTTAAAAGAAAAATCAGAAGCCTTTCAAATGTTCAAATGGTACAAGGCTAGAGTTGAAAAAGAAACAGGAAGACAGTTGAAATGTCTAAGATCTGACAGAGGAGGAGAATAAATTTATGATGAATTTAACCTATTTTGCAATGATCATGGTATAAAGAGACAAGTATCTGCACCGAGAACACCTCCGCAAAATGGGATAGCTGAAAGAAGAAACAGATCAATTGTAGATTGTGCCAAAACCCCGATGATAGAAAAGAGGATACCTCAAACATTTTGGAGAGAAGCGATCAACACTGCAGTTTACACCTTGAACTGAGTACAACTGAAGAAAGGAACTTTGAAGACACGATATGAAATCTAGTATCACAAGAAACCTAATGTAAGTTACTTTAAAATATTTGGAAGCAGATGTTATGTTCACAAAGATGACAGAAATGGAAAGTTTGATCAGAAAAGCGAGGAAGGGACATTTCTTGGTTATTCTTCTAGAAGTAAAGCATTTAAATGCCTGATCAAATCATCTAACAAAATAGTGGAAAGTGTAAATGTGAAAATTGATGAATTTGCATAAAGAAATGATGAAGGAAATTCCAAAGAACCGTTAGATTATGAAGAGTTTGTTTATGTTCAACTGAGAAGTTGTACCAAGAAAGTTGATGGAGAAAATGAAGAAAAAATACCGAGTTACCGAGTGATGAAGAAGATCATACAGATCTTACCGAGCCTATATTAGCCAAGTATGTAAGAAGAAATCATGCATCAAGTCAAATTATAGGAGATAAGGATGATCCAGTGATGACAAGGAACAAACTGAGACAAAACACATGTCTGATATCTAAATTTGAACCAAGAATAGTAAAAGAGGCTTTTAGTAATGAAGATTGGGTAAATGATATGATAGAAGAGATTGAACAAATCAAGAAGAATGAAACATGGACACTGGTCCCAAGACTAAAAGAGAAAAATGTGATCGGTACAAAGTGGATTTTTCAGAAACAAGCTAAATGAAAAAGGAGAGGTCATTCGGAATAAAGCAAGACTAGTTTGCAAAGGTTATGTTCAAGAAGAAGGAATAGATTATGGTAAGAATTTTGCACCTATGGCAAGACTTGAAGGAGTGAGAACATTGTTGGCATATGTTGCTTACAAAAATTTCAAGGTATATCAAATGGATGTTAAATATGCATTTTTAAATGGTATACTAGAAGGAGAAGTTTATATTTTATAGCCTGAAGGACTTATTGAAGACAATAATAAAGATCAGGTATGTAAGTTGAACAAAGCATTATATGGTCTAAAGAAAGCACCTAGAGCATGGTATGAAAGACTGCACTCTTACTTAATCAAGATTGGATTTATAAGGACAAGTGAAAACCACAACATGTATATGAAAAATGATGAAGACAATGGAATACTGCTTTCAGCCATATTTGTTGATGATATTATTTTTTGTGAAATGACTCTTTATGCAAGAACTTTGGAAATGAAATGTTCAAAGAATTTGAAATGTCATTAATCAGTGAAATAAAGTATTTTATAGGTTTACAAATACTGGAAATGAAAAATGAGATTTTCATTACTCAATCCAACTATAAAAAGGAAATCTTGAAGAAATTTGGAATGGAGGATTCTAAACCTATAAGTACTCCTATGACTACCAATTGTAAACTATCAAAGAGTGATGAATCTACATCTGTTGATGAGAAACTTTACTGATCTATGATTGGAAAGTTGCAATATGTGGTTCACAGCAGGCCAGATATAACACATGCAGTACGTATAGTTGCAAGATTTTCTGTAGATCCCAAAGAAACCCATATGACAGTAATCAAGAGAATTTTCAGATACTTAAGAGGGACTAAAAAATTATGGTTTAGTGTTTAAAAAGAGGAATGATTTTGAATTAAAAGTCTACACTAATGCTGATTGGGTAGGGAACATTGATGATAGGAAAAGCACAAGTGGTGGAACTTTCTTTTTGGGAGACAAACTAGTAAGTTGGCTTAGCAAGAAACAAGGATGCATTTCACAGTCAACAACTGAAGTTGAATATGTTGCTGTAGGATTGAATTTTACCAATATTGCATGGATCAAACAACTGTTGGAAGGAATGAATGAGAAAGTTAACAAGCCAGTAACTATATTATGTGATAGTACTAGTGCCATTAACATTTCAAAGAATCCGGTAATGCAATCTAAGACAAAGAACATCTCTATAAAGTATCATTATCTCAGAGAAGAAGTTCAAGAGAAGAAAGTTGTGCTAGAATATTAGTTCAAAGGAACAAATAGTAGACATTTTCATAGCCACTGCCAAAGGACACTTTTGAGTATCTCAGAAGTAAGTTAGGGGTCCTACCCCTATCTAGCACTCACTCATAGAGTTCGTGGAAAGCATCAATTCTATGAATCTACAGATTAACTATTTAGTAGTTGATGTTGATTTACACACTTTAGGAGGTTACCTAAAGTTGTGCAGGAAATAATGATTGAAGACAAGTTGCTCTGACCGAGACTGAGATGATACACTTGTATTTTCAGCAAGCAAATTACTTCACAATGGAAGAAATCATGAATTAGTTTTACTTTTTGGCATTGTTGTCAAAGGGGGAGAAGACTAATTAGTGAAGATTAATAGGTGAAGATGGGAGAAGACCAATCCAAATTTGAATCAATCGAAATAAAATCAAGTTTGTATTGCCATTAAAAGTTGGTTTTGCCATCAATGCCAAAGTGGGAGATTGTTATCATTTCACAAAGGGAGATTGTTGGCATTCCAGTAAGTTTGTTGGTATGAGGATATTGAAAAGGTTGTTGAAGATTATGGATATAACTGAGAAAGGATTATTACTGTCTTAATAATATTATTTTGTGATTGATGTAAAGTAATTGATTTTCTGATTCAGTATGATGTTGCCATATCTTAATGAGAATATTTTGATAAGTATAAAGATGTCAGTAAGTGACATAGAAAGAATGAAAATGAAGGGGAGTAATAAGTTATTCAATGGGCAACTATTACCGAGTAAGACAATGATGATATTTTGTTGTTTTGATTATTTTGATATCCTATATAATGATTATTCAAAAACTGAACATGAAGGAGAAAAGATTTCATTCAATAGATGAATATAGGTTTGATACTGCTCTATGTTATGGAGAAAAGAAGCTAGTCGGTAAACCCTAAGGTTATCGATATCGGTTAAAAAAGGAAGAATATCTACCGAGTAACAACTGAGTAATAACAAAATGCATTGGATGGATAAAAGCATTATTAAATGAAAGATCCCAGTGAGTTGGAGATGTATAGATGATTGGTATGTCATGCAAGAAGTTTGTTGAAGATCTACATCAACAAAAATACTGGAGTTAGATGTACAACGCAGATTCATCGATCATAACCTAGTACAAGTTCCAAGGTGAGATAAAATGTTTTTAGATCGAAGGATATAATGAACCTAGTCAAGTTTGAAGATCTGATGGCTAAGATTGATCATGGGAAATGTGATCAAGGAGATTAAGCGGTTAGGAATTGTTTTTAAATAAGAAATTATTGATAAACAATAGATGCGGGCAAATAGAAGAACAGTGATACTACAACAGTAATCACCGAGCACAGAAGATTGAATATCTGATTAAAGAACAGATTGAGAAGCCTAGCAAGAAGCAAGATAAGTCTTATGATAAGATTATTTTGAGCGCATAGAGTCTTCATTAGCATTTCAGATGTGAAGTTGCAGATATATCTTATACTATTATTTATTTTGTAAGTGACAGGAAATCTCTTAACCGAGTGGACCTAACAGTCTTATTTGTAAATCCTCTAGCAAGGTAACATTCTGAACGAGTGTTTGAAATCCTTTGACAAGGTCACTTCTAAAAAAGTGCAAGATTATAACAAATCTTAGGGAAATCCCTTAATAGGGTCACATCTAGCAATGTGTTTATGTAATTTGTAACAGGATTCGATTTTAACTGAGCATACTCTAGAAGGGTATATTTCTTAGTGGTTCTGAAATCCCACAATGGTTTTTCCCTATTTGGGTTTCCGCGTTAAATCTGGTGTTAAATGTGTTATGATGTTTTAAGTGTATTTGTTTATGAGTTTGAATGATTTACAGTCATAGTTGTATATCAGTAAAGACTACCAAGGTTGAATCTGATGTATACAATGATTATTGAGTTTTTATGATTCACCCCCCCTCTCATCTTACTAACACTTGGTAGTTGGTTAGGTGTTTCTCTGTAGGATGCGAGGTATTTGTGATGCAGATGGTTGTGCAACTACTTCCTTTTCTTTACTAGATGCTCACTCAAGACCAAAAGCTCTCCTCTTTGATCTAGTGTTAGCAGCAACTGGAGTATCATCTGCATTCATTCCACAAAACTCCTCTCCCTTGCAATTTAGCAGAGTAGTGGCATGTGTATGTTGCTCTTTCTTTTCTGGAGTTTCATCATTAGGTGAGTTAAGTTTTTTACTTGTAGTACTCAAACTAGTCATGGCACTTTGCACCATTAAACATTGATTGATAACACCATTTGCACATGTATCTTGGTCATGAGGTTGACCACAAGGAAAACACCATTCATAATCAGAAGCAAGATTATTTTGAACAAGTACAAGGTCTTTCATTGTACTGATAGGTGCTATATTATATGTTTGAAAAGGCCTCTGATTTACATTATGTTTTGGACCTTGAAAAGATTGATTTGAAACCTGATTTTGTTGCTGATAAGGGGGTCTATTATGAGATTGTTGCTTTTCCAAGTTCACTAGCTTGTTGCCAAAAGTCTAAAGTGGGATTTTAATTTATTGTAGCTCTTGAGATGAGCCTAAAGAAGCAACTTCCTGAATTACAATAGCCTAAGAAGTTGCTGGTAATGTTGGCAGCACTAGCAAAGGTGGGAGTGATGGGATTTGCAAAGGCATATTGGGTTGAATGTCAGAAAATATGATCATAGGAAGTCTAGGAGCAATTTTTCCCACCTGAATTAAGTTGTTCTCTACTTTGATGGATATCTCATATGCATTAGGTAATGAAATTCATCCCATTGATTGGATCATCACTTCTATATCACTATTTAGGGATCTTAGGTAGTAGAGGAAAGCATATTCAACAGATGGCTTAATAGTGGTGGGAATTTTGTCCCAAGTCCTTTGAAAATGAAAAATCTACTCTTGAGGGGCCCTTTTAACAGTTGTAATTTTCCCAAAAAGGGATAGATGATCAGACTTGTCCTTGAATTGATTATATAGATTTTTTCCTAAATCATCCCATGTTACAACTGAGGCAACTACCAGGCCTCTAAACCATTGTAAAGCCTTACCTTTAAATGAAGTAGAAAGTAATCTAAGGATACATTTTCCTGAGTGATATGATGTACTCCACAAAAAGAGGCTCTATCACTAATATGCTCTATGAGAGTGGTCGGATCTTCACCAGTATAGAATGATAGACTTTTAATTGCAGCTACTAGAATATCATAATGCACTGTAAGATTTAAGGGGCTACCTCCATTGAATGGCGCAAAAGGAAAATGTCTAGCCATAGGAACAACTGGAGGTGGGTTAACCTAGGGTGGAAAGATGGGTAAAACAACAAATAAAAAAATAGGACCTGCTGGCCTAAAACTGGGTGGTGTTGACAACACTCTTTTGGATTGCTCAGGAGTTCTGTTTGTAACTCTCCCTCTCCTTTTTAGACAAGAAAGTTGTAAGTATTCAAAAGATGAAGAGTTGCTTCTTGTTTTCACTCTTCTCATAATCTGTAAATATGCACTATGTCTGCTCACAAAAAATCAGATTCACGAAATATGTTTAAAATCACCTTCTAAAAGGCTTGAAATTTGTTGGTTGCACATCAAAACCAACAACGCGTTGAAAATCCTTCAACTGTCTTGACGACAATCCCACCAGGCGTTCCAAAAACTGTTATCTCCTAGAAATGCACCCTCAATAAAGTTTGAAAAATAAAACCTTTTGGAGAAACATAGGATCAATTCAAGGTTGCAAGTCACCTATGACTGAACTGAAACTCTGGATAAGGCCGACTCATAGTTAGTTATCACCTACACAACTAAACTTACCAAGAAAAGGGAGAAGGATAACTTGGAAAGTAAAACCTACTACAATAATTAAATTAAGAAAAAAAAAAAAATGATACACCAAACTACAAGTTATGATACTCAGAAAAACAAGACACTTGAATACTAAGATGATAGAAATGAAATTACATGACTCATTATAAACATCAACATGCATAAGTATTTCACAAGAAGGTCTGAATGAAATTTTCTCACACAAGGAAAGAAAACTTCACGAAGTTGAGCTCACATCACTTATTCAAACATAAAATGTAACCTGCACATAACAATTTCACAGAAAAGGCATGAAGATAATGACACAAAATTATAAAGAAGGCATTCAAACTTCACTAATACCTTGATCAATGACATGAAATACACAATTTTTTTAATGATAAGAAGGTAAAAATACTCTGATATTTGTCTCCAAGGTAGCTTCTATAAATATCAAATTATATGAATTACAAAATATGCCAAAAATTGGATAAATGACTGTCAAAAGTCACTAAGGTCAAAATCTGCATCATCAAGAACTACTTCAAAATGAGCTACAAACATGAATAAATAGACGAAACCTCCTCTCCCTAAAAAAAAAACCAAGAAGATAGGAACCATAAACCAATTGAGGTTGGATTCAACAAATATCCCTAGAATCTAGCCTCTAGATCTTATTCAAAAGTACTCCAAAAGGGTGAAAAAGTCAAACATGACTTAATCAAACCATAAATTCTTCTGAAAATGCTCAAAGAAGTTAAAGAAACCTATATTGTCTCCACAATGTGATGACGAAACACTATATTCTCTCCTTTTGTTGGCAACTTACTCATAACCACCCTATATGCCCTCATTTTCATTAAAGATTAACAAAATGAGTTGAATGTTTATAATGACACCTCTCAATTCATTTGATGTACAATGAATTCTCATGCAAAAATAAAGGAAACCACTCTTATTTGAATGACAAGGAAAATAATGATAATGGTGAAAACACCACAAGGCATGTTATATTCAAAGTCGTTTACAACTTTGTCTCATAAAACACTAACACAAATAAAATGCCTGGGCTTTACATCTAGAGAGACAAGTTCACAAAACATATAATTCACAGTTTGCAGAAAAAAATAAAATGCCACCAAAAGCAAATGGTCGACATTTTCCTTAGGGCATAAACAACCCTAAAATAAAACCTAAATGCCAAGAGATGAAACATCTCATTTGCACTCAAGCTTCTCAAGGAAGCTGTAGGCTGATAAGAATGTGAAACCCTACTTCCATACTACTCATAGCTGCCATTATGAGGGTTTCTAAAGCTTTCTTTGACAGAAGCCTTGATGTATTTTTCTTTCACCATCGGGCTGCTACAGGTAAGATTGATCTACACCAATTTGATACTTATTGTGCTTTTTAACTTAGAACATTGTGCATACTTGTTGCTTTGTCTATAATTACTTTGAAACAAAGAAAAAATCACCCATTTCCCTTTTCTGTTTTACTGTCGGCCAACCTAGGATCTAAGAAAACTTGAGGGTTTTTTGAAGCTTTCACAAGGGTTTTTTGTTGCATTTCCCAAAAAACTCTCGGCCTTTGCAAAATTGGTATGCTTCTAACAAAGTTATTTTGTAATTCCTTGGAAAATATAAGCTCAAATCCTAGCTTCCTTGGCTAACAATCGACGAAATCATGTTTTCTTACTTCCTCTGTAACTGTAAATGAACTTGTGCTCGCTCCTCTTCTTTGCAAATTAATTTTTCTGAGTACGTGTTGCAAAAAAAATAAGGTTTTCTGGAGCTTCTTTGTCTTAAATAGGTTAGGAAGATGAACCTCATTATGCACCTCACATTTTATTTGTATTGGGTCAATCTCTTGATCATTGACAAAAAATAAAACTTTATTTGATCCTTTATTCACTGGGAATGTTTCTTGGATGCTTCTTAGATGAATATTTCACACTATGTTTTGTGAGAAGGCTATTCTCTTGAGTACTTTCTGTGAGGAGTATTTTAAACTCCTAATTTCTCCTAGTTGGACATACTGTATTTTTCTGAGCATTCAGTTGATGTATGAAACTTACACCTAATTATTATACAAAGTGTCCTCCTGCTTATATTATTACTCGAAATGTCAAGTAAACCTTTATATTCTTGAACTGATTCATGATTTTTGATGGCTTGCTCTTGACCAACATAGGGTTTTGCAAACCCTAGCTGACAAACCCTGCATTCTAAAGATGAAACCTCACTGCTTTGCATATATAGCCGTATTTGATAGAGAACGTCTTCTATAGGGTCTTCAGCATTGTGATTTGATTTTCATAATCTTGCGGACTACACTGTTGTATTCTTTCATTTCTTTGGTGTAATTTAGGATTGCAAACTCTGTTAGCATTTTTGTTGTTTATGATGTGATTGTCATTGATGGACACACACTTGTATTGAGATCCCCTTTTATATGTATGAGCTTGTGCTCAACCAGTATTTGTTCCAACTGGTATGTTGTATACTAGTCTTTAGACTAGTGGTGATTTTGCAGAATGTGTTTCCCAATCGGAAGCGGCATGTTGACCCCAAGCAGTTCGTTGATCCCAAGCAGTATGAGGGAGAAAAGCAGCACAACACATTCTTACCAGTCTTCATTTTTGTCAAACCGGCAACCAGTATTTTGTATGAACCAGTAATACTCTGTGATGAGTTACCAATTGGCATTTTGTAATGAGTTACCAATCCACCGATTGTTTGACGGTGCTGACACATTGACGGTGCTTTTTGTGTCATGTTACTGAGTATGACTAGATGCATTGAACCAAGGAAATTGTAATGTAATCCTATTGGACCAACATGAAATCAGATTCCTTTAAAAGGAGATCATGTCTAGGGTTTTAAGTTGTTGCTGAAAGGGTTAATGTCAAGCTAGGGTTTAAGGTGGAAGTTGAGAATGATCTTATTTGAAAAGATCAAGTTGTAACTATGAGAGAGATAGAGAAGACTGAAGTAATACTGGAATGCATTAGCTATGAGAAATACTGGATCTAACCAAGTAGTTTGTGCTATTAGATAGATCAAACACTTGTTGATTACTCACATCTTTGACAAGTCTATAGCCCTTAACCAGGTAGGCCTCAAAGCCTTTGTAAAATCCTCTAACAAGGTGGTTCACAGATGTGAATCTAAAATCCTCTAATAAGGTAGTCTTTAATCAGACTTATCTCCTAACAGAGATTGAGATTCCTAATAGGATCTGTTCTAGTGAAGAATATTGTAAGACCTTAACCAATCTGACCTTAACCGGTCTGGTTTCTATTTTGCAGATAGTAACTTGTGAGTTCCATCTCACCGTGGTTTTTCCCAGTTGGGTTTCCACGTCAAATATCTTGTGTTATGGTTGTATTTCTTTTGTGGGTGAATGCTTTATTCACATTTTGGTTTGCATGTGTGGTAACCGGTTTGACTGTTAGACTGCTTTACCGGTTTATCTTTAGACTATGTAAGTGTTTTAGTGCAGTGATTTTTGGCATACTAATTCACCCCCCCTCTTAGTATTCATCAATTGGTATCAGAGCCTACCTTTCTATAAGTTTAACCACTTGGAAAGAGATATGGGGGAATACACTATGAGGGAACTTACTCAATGGCTCACTAAGTCTGAGCAAGCCTATGATGATCTTATGGTCAAATACAAGTCATCTCAAGCAAAAAGGAGAGAACACGTAGAGAAGCTGATGGAACTATCCGAAAGTAGTTCTGAAGATGAAGCTAACATAGAAGACATGATTGCTGAAGTAAATAAGCTAAATGATTCAAACTCCAATCTAAGAAAGGAGTTGGAAGGACTGACTATTAGGTTTAGTCAAGAGCTTGAGAACCGGAGAAAAGATGAAGATCGGATAAAGGATAGAGATCATGAGATCTCCAAGTTGAAACAATAGATTAGTGCACTGACTGCTTGCCTTCATGAGAGCAGAATGGAAAAAGAAGACATGCAAGGAGAACTCAACATAGCCATCTCAGAAAATGCAAGTCTAATGGAGACAGACACTGCTATTTCCAAAGAACTCTTTGAGTCAAAGGAAATACTTGCTAAGTTTGGCAAAAGTACTATCAAGCTAGTGCAAAAGCTTGAGTCATCTAGACTGGTAAAGAATACCAATGGTCTTGGTTTTTCTAGACATGAGGAAGGAGAATCCTTAGGAACAAATGCTGAAGCATCAAAGAAGCAACCAGCGCTCAAAGGAAAAGGTAAGAAAAAGTTCAAACCTATTTTCTTTAACTATCTTAAAGAAGGACACACTCCTAATGTATGTAGGAGCAAAGCCTACAATAATTTTCCTTATTTTATCAATAGTGTACCTAGATCCAATAAGTTCAATGGTCATTGTTATGTATGAAACAAGTTTGAGCATAGAGCATTTGAATGTAGGTCTGTAATGGATAACACTGGAAGATATCCTCAAAGGACCCAAGGAACTGGTCCTGAATCTTTTATGAATCGAAACCACAACCGGTTTAATGTCTTTAATCATCAGTCAAGAAGCGGTGGTCATCAAGCGGCAACTGGATGGAGAGAAAGTTGTATGATCTGTCATGGTCATGGTCACACTGCTGCAACATGCAGAAGGAAGAATGGAAATATGTACAATGGACCTTGGAGAGCACCTGGACTTGTTTGCTATCACTACAACAAACCGGGTCACATTGCAAGATTCTGCAGAAGCAGAAAAAGTATATCTGATGATATACCGGTCACTCAGGAAGGAGAAATCAATGTTGAAAAAGTTCAAGGGGACATGAAGAAAACATGGAGGAAGAAACCAATAATGTCAGAAGAGGAACTGGTTTCTACACCTCGTGTGGAAATATCGAAACCGGCAAACTAAGCCTTAAAGGCTTAGGGGGAGCAAACGGCGAAATGCTTTCGAACTCCTGGTTGACACTGGTAAAATGCGTTAACCGGTATGTGATACCTGTCGCTTGGCAGAAGACTGGAAATGGTAAAAAGGAAAATTAGGGTTTACGCCCTAATAGAGGAGCATTAATGACGATAGGTGAGAGACATGTATAAATGCATTTTTCAAATCATTTCTCACTATCTGTTTTCAAGCGAAGAAAAGTTTTCAAGTGCAGATCGAAGAAAAGGCAATTTGAGCTTAGATTTCAAGAAAGTGAATAACCTTGAAAGAGATTCAAATCTAGTTTGCAAGCGGTAGTAGAGAACAGAAAGCGGTGATTTGGCATCCGACAGAGAGTGAAGTGAAGCAGAATCATGAAGCCCTAAATTTGCATTTGAAAGGTGTTTTTTGTGTTCTTGAAATACTCTTCAATGGCTTCTGCATCTCATACCAGTTCAAGTACATCAATTGAGTTGGAAAGTTTTATTCAGAGGAAGTCGAAATATAATGCTTTGTCATAGGTTATGGCTAGAGTCATAGTCGAACAAGGAATTTCTGATTATATTGATTGCAAAATAGAAGACCTAGGGTCCTTACCCATTCACACTCAGTTAGGTCTATTTTGCGGCAAAGACAAAAAGATCAAACCAGAATTTAGTGTCATAGAGAAGAAGAAATTCCACAATGTAGTATATTTTCTGGAAGATTTCACAGAGGATCATATCAAAATTATTTTGAGCAGAGTCCACGGTGACAAGATGTACCTAGAGAGGACACACGATATCACGCCTCAAGCAATTCATGCAGTCACCAATTTCTGCAACACAGGGGAAGTGCCAGCCCTGAGAAAAGTGAGCAAAATGGAAATGACCAAGCTCACCAGTTCAACAAGTGATTCATGGGGTATGACAGTCAATCCTATCAAGGATGATCTAGTGAAATACACCTGCATGGTGATAGGATACAAAACATTTTCAGCTAGCAGGATTAATTCTGTATCTGCTGCTACGGTAAATGCCACTTACCAGATGATAAAAGAGGATGCATCTTTTGACTTATGCACCGACATGCAGAGGCAACTCCTGTTAAATCTTAAGGCAATCAAATAGGACAACTCACTGAGGTTTAAGTTTGGACAACTACTGGTAGGGTTGTTCTTTTATTTCCAAGGCTACTTTCTAGGTGTAGGAGATGTCCAGTGGTCCCTTGACCAACCAGTAACCAAGCAGATAAAGGAAAGCGTACAAGCCATTGGAACCGGCTACCCTGAGGTACTGAACAAATATTTTGATGAGTTTAGGAGAAAGATGAGTCAGAGGGTAAGAATCTCAGGTGACATAGTGAAGAAATACGAAGATGACATTTGTTTCACTATTCAGGTGGACAAATGTTTAATGGAGGCTGTTGAGCCTAGAATGGAGGAAGTGGAGCCTATGGGCTATGAGGTCATGTTTGACATGCTGGAAGGGTATGCCTCAACCCTTATTGCCTTGCCTCTTGATCCAAAGGCCAAGAGGACCAGAACCTACTTGGAGAGGATTGCACCAGTTGAAGAACCATCGGTGAAGAAGGGAAAAGAAACGGCAACTAAGAAAGCCAAGGCAGTGCCTGCAGCATTGACACCAGCTACCACTACAACTCCAAGAGTGACCAAGCGGTCACTGGTAAAGAATAAACCGGAGGTAACACTAGAAAAAGTATTCAAAAGAAAGAGGAAGACTAAGGCAAATGAACCAGACTCCGAAGAAACTGAGTCTGATGAACAACCAAAGAAGGCAAGACAGACAAAGAAGATGAAGAAGAATGAACCAGCAACATCCGCACCGGTAAATACAGACATCTCCTCATACAAACCTTTGACACATTGTCAAAGAACAGTAAAAAATATTAGGAGAAAGTTACTTCATGATTTAGTAGACTATTATGATGATTTTAACAGTGAGGAAAAAGATGAAGTACTATAGGAAATCATTCTTTATTTATGTAAAAATGGCCGGTCACCATTAGAGATTAAATCTCAGACACTGGATTCATTATTTAAAGCATTAGATAATAAATGGCGCATTTCCATTGAAAAGGAATAGGAGATTAGGGAGAAAGTCTTTCCATAGTACTTCCCCGAACTCTCAAATTCAGAATTATTTGATGCCCTAGATCAAAATAAAGGTCTCTTCTTCACAAGGAGAAGAAGACTCTGGTTGTTAGAGGGGAGAGTTGATGATGTTGAAAAAGATACTCATCAGCATATGGCTCATGCTATCAACTCTCACAAAGAATGAATGGCCAACCTTCGAGCGGAAAAGGAACCAGTTATTTCCAAACTAGATGAGGTCTTTGATGAAGAAGGAAACCTGGTGGAAGAACCAATCGACACCATCGATGTTGATGCCCTGGATGTAGAAGATGTCACTCAGGACATAACTTTTGAGGGAACTGAATAAGGGCAACAAGCCGATCAGGGTGGTGAACAAGCTGAGGACACACAGCAAGTGGCAAAGGAACAAGAAGAGAAAAAGAAGAGGGATGAAGATGAGAAAAAGAAGAAAGAGGAAGAGAAGAGAAAAGAGGAAGAGGAGAAATGAAAAGATGAAGAAAAGAAGAAGCAAGAAGATGATAGGAAGAAGAAATAAGAAGAGGATAAGGAAGAAAAGAGAAAGAAGGAAGAGGAAGAGAAGAAGAAGAAGGAACAGGAAGAGAAGAAGAAGAAGGAAGAGGAAGAGAAGAAGAAGGAAGAGGAAGAACAAAAGAAGAAGGAAGAGGAAGCACAGAAGAAGAAGGAAGAGGAAGCAAAGAACAAGGCAGAAGTAGAGCAGAAGCAGAAAGAAGAGGAAGACAAGAAGAAGATGGAAGAGGAAGAGAAGAAAAAGAGAAGAGAAAGAGAAAGAAGAGAAGGAGAGGAAAAAGAAGGAAGAAGAAGACAAGACAATTGAAGCAATGAAGAGCACACAGATGGAGACTCCTAAGGCAACTGGGAGCCAAGCCAAACCAGCAGCTATCTCGAGTCCTATTGTTCTCCAATCTGCAAGTGAGTTTGAGCTTATGTAGAGCATCAAGGTTGCCCAAGAGCACCTTGAAGGCATTTGTAGGAAAAGGGAACAAGATATTATTCAAGCGGCTATAGACACACTTACCGGTTTAATCCCCGGTACTAATCTTCCTGACACTAAATCATCACTAGCACAACTTAAACTTCTATGTACTGTAGTGGATGATCAGGTGCAGAGTCTAGAAGAAGCAGCAGAGGCCAATGTAAAGAAATAGCACCAAAAGGCTCTTAATGTTGCTCTAGTGAAGAAGTTGAATGAGCTTAGGATTGAACTGCTAAAAGATCAAAAGGACATAAGGAATGCCTTGGATGAGGGAAACTTGCTACTCAGCAAAATCTGTCAACCTCATCTATTCTATGATGATGTGCTAGCCAAGAAGCAATAGCTTCAAATGGACTTAAAGTCCTACTTGGGCACATTCAAGACTCCTTATGATTCCTTTGTAGCATATGGGTAAACCGTTCACCGGTTCCAGATCCAGTCAGCCAAGATGGAGCAAGAGATCAGCACACAGTCTAGGGATTTGTAGGAGCTTCAATTGGTATTACTTCGACGGCTGCAAATTCTTCAGAAGTGTTATCTGAACTTGGATGCCCTGACAGTCACACAGGAACTGAGCACAGTAGATGCCATGGAGGAATAGGTATCCTAGATGCAGACAGAGAAGGAAGTGGCAACCTCCCTACTTAAGTCCTGGTCCCTATCCATGAAACAATTTTTGCAGGACTATAAATCGGTTTTTGACAAGTATTATTCATTATTTTCATTAACTCTTTTATATATATATATATGGAAACATGGTTTTTCAGTGGTACTTTGTCATTGTTGGCAAAGGGGGAGAAGTATATCTAGTTTTTGGTTTTTAAATTTTGATCTTCTGACACAGGGGGAGAAGTATCTGTTTTGAAATTTTGATATATGCTGTGATATATACTATATGCTCTGATGATTATGCTCTGTACGCAAAATTGCTATACACTGTGTTGATTAAGGGATAGTGTATATGCTTAGGGGAAGCAATTTTGTTAATGGCAAGTTTTTGTTGTAAAACACTTAGATGTCAAAATTTTATTTTCTTAAGTGTTGCCATCAATGCCAAAGGGGGAGATTGTTGGCATTTTAGCTGTTTATGATGTGATTGTCATTGATGGACACACACTTGTATTGTGATCCCCTTTTATATGTATGAGCTTGTGCTCAACCAGTATTTGTTCCAACTGGTATGTTGTATACTAGTCTTTAGACTAGTGGTGATTTTGCAGAATGTGTTTCTCGGTCTAAAGCGCCATGTCGACCCCAAGCGGTTCGTTGATCCCAAGCGGTACGAGGGAGAAAAGCGGCACAACACATTCTTACCAGTCTTCATTTTTGTCAAACCGGCAATCGGTATTTTGTATGAACTGGTAATACTCTGTGATGAGTTACCAACCAGCATTTTGTGATGAGTTACCAATCCATCGATTGTTTGACGGTGCCGACACATTGACGGTGCTTTTTGTGTCGTGTTACTGAGTATGACTAGATGCATTGAACCTAGGAAATTGTAATGTAATCCTATTGGACCGACATGAAATCAAATTCCTTTAAAAGGACATCATGTCTAGGGTTTTAAGTTGTTGTTGAAAGGGTTAATGTCAAGCTAGGGTTTAAAGTAGAAGTTGAGAACAATCTTATCTGAACAGATCAAGTTGTAACTGTGAGAGAGATAGAGAAGACTAAAGTAATGCTAGAATGCATTCACTGTGAGCAATACTGGATCTAACCAAGTAGTTTGTGCTATTAGATAGATCAAACACTTGTTGATTACTCACATCTTTGACAAGTCTATAGCCCTTAACTGGGTAGGCCTCAAAGCCTTTGTAAAATCCTCTAATAAGGTGGTTTTCACATGTGAATCTAAAATCCTCTAACAAGGTAGTCTTTAATCGGATTTATCTCCTAACAAAGATTGAGATTCCTAACAGGATCTGTTCTGGTGAAGAACATTGTAAGACCTTAACCGGTCTGAGCTTAACTGGTCTAGTTTCTATTCTGCAGATAGTGACTTGTGAGTTCCATCTCACCATGGTTTTTCCCAGTTGCGTTTCCACGTCAAATATCTTGTGTTATGGTTGTATTGCTTTTGTGGGTGAATGCTTTATTTGCATTTTGGTTTGCATGTGTGGTAACCGGTTTGACTGTTAGACTGGTTTACTGGTTTATCTTTAGACTGTGTAAGTGTTTTAGTGCAGTGATTTTTGGCATACTAATTCACCCCCCCCTCTTAGTATTCATCAAAATCTACCCTACTTTAGTGGGTATTCTATATGCCATGGGTTTTCCAATGAGATGCACTAGTATTTTACCATAATAATGACCAATACTAGAACTCCCTAGCATACCGCATGTGAAAGTGATTTTGTTCTCTTATTCTCTGAAGGAATGTTGATCTTGTAATAGTGGCTTTGAATTCTTTGTATTGTCTTATTTAACACGAACATTTTCCATTGCTCTATCATCAGGAAGACTGCTATAACATTGAATATATATTTGAGGTAGCAACAAAAATTTCCTTTGACGATTTCCTTTTCTTTTGTAATAAGTCAATTTTTTAGCATTCCCTACTCTCTGTTTTGCACAAAAGTTATTGTAGCTTCTCCATATATCTTGACTGGACTTTTCAGTCATGCTCCTTTAAATTTTATACCACTTTTTTCTTCAATATTGTTATCACTATGTGCCATTAATGACAATTCCCATTGGCTAAGATTATGGATTGTCAAGGTATTCATAGTTTCTATCTCATAACTTCTCTATTGTTAATGACACAAATCATTAAATTTTGCAATAAATCTAAGCCTCACATATGCTTCTTTTTTACAGCGATTTCGTTTCCTTTCTTGATTCTTCAATTGTTATATTTAATAGTGACTGCCAAATGGTAATTTTTTGACTGTACATATTGACTAATTATCTTCAACTACTTCACTGGGCTACTGTTCAAAACAATAAGTTCTAATTCTAACAAAATTTCATGGATACCCCCTTGTCCACTCAAGATTTCACTGATTTGTTCTTTTTTCATCAATGCTTTGATAGTGGCATGTCATTATACTGCCTTAATTTATCATTGTGTATACCGCTCACTAGTTACTCCATGAAAGGCATGAATACTTTGAGACCATTTAAGTCCAGAGTTTCTATCAAATGAATCCTTTGATGGTGAATACAAAAAACCAACACCATATATCCTTTCTCTTTCAAATCTAATTATTCATTTGGCAGGACTCTAGACTTAAATTACCTTAGGGGAAAATGTAGTTACTGTACCTTTCATTTGCATGCTGGGCTCAACCCTTCTGGGAGCCACATTTTACCCCACATGCTGATACTCAAAATGATTAGACCTATTACTGCACATGGAATAAACCAGTTAGCAAAATATTTTTTTTTATATTTGTTGATACATGCCTTTACTTTTTTTATGCACATTGAGATCAACTGACATATGTATATGAACATGATCATGTAGTGTATAACCAGTCATTGCTTAGATCATTAAAGATATAACATCATTGTTATGACTAATGTAGGAATCTAGGCACTTGGAAGGGCTCGGGACGTACAGAAACAATCAGCCTTAGACCACCATTGAAGATGCCTAACCAATCATCCAGGCAATGACTGGTTACGCTCTTTACATGCTTATGCCTTTATTTTACTTATTTCATATATTTTTTGTTCTTCTTTTGTTTCAAATAAGTAAAGGCCAGTCTCACAGCTTGTGTGAGACTACATGTATATTTTTGTATTTAATGAATAAAGATTACATTTTTTTTCAGAAAATATTGCACAAATCTTTCTATGTTATGTTCATTTTTTGTACAAAAAAAAATGATTTTCTTGAACTTTGTAATCTTAATCTTTAAATATAATTGTATTTTACAATGGTGGATACAATGTAAGGGTTTTAAAATGCACCTTTTTTATTGACAACATGGTGGTTCTACTTTATTGAGCCTGAAAGTGAAAATCTAGTAACATCTTTGCTGGTGGTTGTTTGGTTTTTTCTTTTTGGTTTTGTTTCTAGTCTATGTTTGGGTTTATTTTGGTGTCCATTCTTTGTCTAGTTTCTAGAATGTTTTGTTAGTTTTTTTTATGTCTAGGAGTGCATTCCTCATTTGCCCTAGGTGTTGTTGTTCAATGGATATGTAAAGGTTCGAGCCTATTCTTCTTTTATTAATCAAAACATATCTACATGCATTGTATTGTAATATTGAAATTGAATTTCCTCTTATGGAAAAAGAGTATATATTTGTACAAATTCAACCACTAATAGTATACTTCCAACAATAAATGTGTTTCTACATGTGCAAAATTGTCCATCAAGCCATCACTCTTGCTAAGAGTTTTTCACATATTTTTCTATGATTAAATCATAGTTCTTTTAATTTTTTCTATTCTTTAAAGAATACTCAACAATATTAAATATTTAGCATCCACTAGTTGATTTCAAAATCACTTTCAATAGTTTTCTGCATACGTCATCCTAATAAATAAATATTCTCACAACTAGTACATTGTCTATAAATAAATGAACTTGAATCAAATAATTTCTAATTATATATTTTGGACAAAAATATTGATATATGTTGAACACATCGAGATAGTGAAAGGGGGGGTGAATTAACATTAATTTAAACTTAATCATCAGTTTTCAAATTAAATATTGGATTTGATCTAGTAGAAGAAATAAAAATCAATAATCCATACATCACAAAAAAACACCAACATATTTACATGGAAAAACCAATGAGGGAGAAACCACGATGAGAATTATCTCATAATTTAAAATGTATAAGTTACAATGTTTATTTAAGGGTCACTATCTATGGAAGCTCACTTCTCCCTAATGGATTTGTTGAGCAAGATACATTGATAAATGGACCTGTTGAGGAAACACAATAACTGGTAGTAGGATACATGAAATATTAAGTGAGAAAAATATGAATTGATCTACGATAAGAGAAGCATGCCTCATATGCTAATGTTGAAATCCATTTAGAAAATAATTTTTCCATCATGCTAACTTTGTACATTTCATACTCAACTGATATATTTCTTATCGACTTCTTTCACTTGATTTTCTTACAAAATAATTTTTTATTCTATAAATATCCTTTGCATAACTTCAAAACATCAAATAGCTTGGCTCCAAAAAGACCTTATGATTGAAACATGTGATAGAATATAGGTCAACTTCAAACATGTGTAGTATAAACAAAAATAGGTCATAGATCAACCCAAAACATAAATAAACACCAAACATATCTCAACACATCCTTCAAATCAAATAAAAAGGTTAAGATTAACCGTCACTAAAGGAACTTAAATCTATCAGGCCAAACAACATAAATACTATCCAAACTATTAAGTCTTTACCTTTACACCACTAGAGTGACAAAAAAAATATGGTACACTATGAACACAATTTAAACCATTTAAAATATCTCTACAACCATCTCCTAAAGTAATTAATCATCAATTGTTCGTGCAAGTTGAGAAACCTACTGCATTGGTAGAAGTAGGGTAATCTGAATAGACTATGGTACTATAACATATTGGATATTGCATTGCAGAGAACCAAAATAGTTGAAACTCACATTTCTAAGCCCTTATACCTTCATCATAACATTCCCAAGTCCACATAGGCATATCTTCTACTCTAGGAAAATGTTGAGTAAATTGGTGAACCACTAAGATTGAAAACTCTGTTAAAATACTATCCAAATATTAGTCACACATAACCATTGTTGAAGAGATCCTATGATCCAAAACACTGGAAGTAAGAAAAATAGTCATTAGAAAACCTATCCACAAAATTCCAAGGCCAATCCATGCAAGGCAAAGGAATGTAGACCAAAATATTGGCTCGTAGACTTAAAAGAAATACATTATTTTGTTACAAATATATTCTTAAAGAAATACATTATTTTGTTACAAATATATTCTTTGTTTTCATTGATGTCAACCAATGTGGTCTTGATGGATTTTGGTCTGGATATAAATAGAGTTATCTATAGTGATGAAGTGTTTATAGTTATGCTTTTGGAACACTACTATGGTTTGGACATAGATAGTTTGCATTGATAGTTGATCTGATTGACATTAGCATGTTTGAATGTTGTTGATGTTGAGGATAGTAGGAACTCTAATTATTATAGTCTAGGTGTTGGTTGCTTTGGTCTGGATTTACATAATTGTAAAGTGATATGATTGGCACATGTATTTAGGCTATACTATCAAAGTTAGATGTAACATATTTTTGGTCCAGTGATTGCATGTGAAGTATTCTTTTTATCTATATTTTCTTGTTATATTTTGATTTTAGTTTGAATTAAGTTCTATGTGTTTCATATTTTGGTTTGGTTGTATAATTTGGGTTAGAGATGTGTATACACATTAACTACAATATTTCTTTTGGATGAGTTGGTATATATATACATACATAGGATATACGAAGTAGAGAGATATATGATGCGTGAAATGTAGCACCCACCAACAATCCCAAAGGAAACTTACTACATCTAGATCCAAAAAGAGTGTAATAATTATTTTTTTGTTTACTAAAGAAGTTCACGTTAAACAAAAATTAGACATTAAGATAAATTTTGGCACATTAGTCATGTTTTAATGTTAAGTGTTTAATTGTTGTTCATACATTACTCTACTAACACAAGTGAGGTCATGTTTACAAGGTTTAATGGTTTCATCGTTTCCCTAGGGTATTGACGTCACTAATAGACCTACACCAATTATGGATTTATGAATGGTACATTCAGTTTACAATTTTCATATTAGTTCACTTCTAAGATCCTAATGATTTATCCTTACCAAGGAACACAACTACAAATGCATGTATGCAAATTAACCTATATCATACAATTCGCATGATGTGCTACTATTGTTGTCCACTACTCAATGCATTAACCAACAAGCATATTCATTAACTTACTTATGCAATCTACATGTTCATAATGCTATTTATGCAACATTCATTTTATGACAACCATAACACAATTATATGTATTCTTATTTAGCTCTTAATGATGTCTATGTACTAAGTCTAATTATAGTTTTGAATATAATTTTCAGCCTTAGTGATATTCTAGTTTCCAAACATCTACTATATCATCAATAGTTTTGCGTTTCCCATGATTAACATTGATAGTCTAAGTTTTTTTGTTTAATGTCATTGTTCATATCATTGATCTCATAACTATATTCTAACATCTACTAAATTTTACATCCATTTTCACATGAAGATATTGAAGGTATAAGCATTAGTTTATTT